>NC_067405.1:39308454-39608454 GCF_009764475.1 Pristis pectinata | reverse complement strand
ATTCAAATACACAATATCAGCAGGCATTCTTCTAACTATCCTGCTGGTGACAACCTTACATAACTCTTAATAGATGTATCAAATACAATTTCCTTTATTCATATCTGCATCTACTCTGCCCCCTAACCTACAGCTTTTCCAAGTACATTGTTATAACATCCCTAATAATAGATTCTAGTATCTGTACCTCCTACTCATGATTGGCTAAATGGTCTCTTTTCTGTTGCTCTCTTTTTTTGAATAGCAAGATTATATTTGCTTTTTCACAATAAGTGGGGACCATTGAAATTCTGCAAAATCATGATCAAATGAATACCTTTTCGTGATCTCTTTTAAAACTACAGCCTATCACACTGGAGACACAAGAGACTGCAGATGCTGTAATCCAGAGCAAAAAAACAAACTGCTGAAGGAACTCAGCGGGTCAGGCAGCATCTGTGGAGGCAAAGGGATGGTCGACGTTTCAGGCTATCAGATCCAGAGGTTTGTCAGCTCAAAATTCCGTTAATTTCTCCAGTACAATTTCTTGACTAATACCAATTAATTTAAGTTTACAACATGTGCTCCATAAAGGGTATTGTTTTCTTTGCCTGCCTCCTTATGGGGGTTTGGTTATGTTACTGAGGGTGATTTACCATAGAGTTCCTCTGTATTTGATTTTCGATAAGGAAAGAACTTTACAGAGTATGGTTTATTATGTTTGTACCTATTCATTATAGACGGTCCATTAAATGTTGTGATTTATTATCCATGGCGCTTTTATATAGGGTGTCCAATACAGACGAAGATTTAAAATAACAGTGCCCAAAATGTCTGTTCCGTAATGCTTGCAACCCCCATTCAATCATAAAGATGAAGTTCCCAAATTTGATCTAAAGTCTTCCTCCAGTATGAAAGGCAGACTTAAGAGACCACTCACAGAGGAAATGATTTATTTATTGTCTGACAACCACAAAATACTCTCTACAGAATGCACAATTTAATTGTCCAATGGAGTCCAGAATGAGCCCAGAATCTGGTCAGCAGGCTAACAGCAACTAACTTCTCTGGAGGTAGTGGTCCATTAGATAGGCTCCTTCTTGACTGTTAGCACCCTGATTGTCCAAGTTACTGACCAGAAAATGGACCTGCCACATAAATATTATGGCTGCAGAAGCCATAATATTTACCACCATCCACATGATAAGCCAGTAGGTGTGATGGAATATTCTTCTCCACACACTCAAAGCACTTAACACCATCCACAATAAAACAGCTCACCTGATTGGCACTCCATCCACATGTTGAAACACTCAATGATACAAGATGCACTGCAGCAAGTCACTATGCCTACCTCAACTGTCCCTTTCAATCTCTCATTTGGAAGACAAGGGTAGCACATGCGTGGGAACATCAGCACCTCCATTTTCTGCTCCAAATTAAATCATACATCTTACTGATCTGGAATTATGTTGCTGGTCATTCCGCGTCAGGTTCAAATCCCTGAATTGCCTTCAAATGATGTACTTCATCCAATCATAGGCTGAGCTGCCACCTCCCAATTTGAAGGGGATTGTCCCACGTTTGGGACAACAAATTACAACCCTCTGAGAAACTGACCTGAAATTCCCATTCTTTGTATTTCCTTGCTTATCCGGTTTCAGTCCAAATTTCCTCTCAATCTTAATCTTCACGACAAATTGTCAAGGGCTTTGCAAAATCCACATACAGAAACTTCAGAACATCCTCATTCATCAGCTCTGCCATCTTCTCAAAGAAATCTGTCAGACACTTCAAGCACAATTTTGTTTTCTGAAATACATATTAGTAGTTGTTAATTAATTTTACTTTTTTAATTTAGCAATGTTATCTTTGATAAAAAGATTCCAAATTTTCTGCTACCAGAAATATTAAACCATTTGCCCCATAGTTTCCTGAGTTATTTCCGTCTTTCTTTTTAAAACTGGTTATCACTTCAGTCATTCTGCGCTCTCTGGTGCTCATCCAATTCTCATTAGAGCTCTGAAATATAGGGGTCAGAGTTAACCCAGGGCCAGCAGAAAAGAGGAAGTCCAAGTACTCATGAGGGTACCTCAGGAAGTGCAGAAAATACATCCTCTCTCTCACTCCCACATCTTTAGTCTCTGCCTGCACCATTCCCTGGGTAGATAATTCAACAATTAAGGAGATGGTGGAGCAGAGGGAGTGTACACAGGAGAGTGTGCAGTACTTGTCCCATGATTTATATTTGTTAGATTACTGATTTGGTGTTCTTCTAATACTCTGAATCAACAGATCTCCTCACTCTTACCCATATGTCGTGTACTTTTTTTTCAACCATCCCATGAGTACCTATAATTCTCCAAGATGTGCAGACTTCCACCTCCTTGTCCTAGAGCAAAGCCACCAGGCATTCAGCAAATAACATGCTAATGAAGCATAGTCATTAAAATCACTGCATTTGCCTACTGCTACTTCCAGGAGGCACTGCTGGCTTTATCAAAATCAAACTCATGGGCTCTAACCTATTGACAAACTGAATATTCCTTGGTGTTAACCTCTCATACAACTAATAGGTTTACTCTTAAAATAGTCTAACCACTTGCAATGCTGTCCTTAAGTATCCTTCTGATGTCCACTTGCCCCTGACCAGCTCACTTTCGTCTACTTTCAGGGACTCTACCTCTGGTGCAAAGTTTCCCTTTTGGACTCAACATTGTTAAATAAGTATTTTAATATTTTATAACTTTTAATCCCATATCCTTTCTCTTTTACTGGATTTCTTAATGTTATTCCTTATTTACTCATGTTCTTACATCTTATTTCAAACGTATCCTTGAGAAAGAAGTTGTCTCATTTTTATGGTATATGTTTATTCTACAAACTCATGTCATGGTTAATCTAATGAGGATAATCACTGCCTGATTTTTCCTTACTTGCTTACTTTTGCAAAAACATTCCAATTCATTCAGGAAGCTTTACGATTATTCTAAGTTTTGAATTTTGCTCAAGCAAGTTCTAGGAGTTGAACAAACTGAAAATTCCACTGCAGGTTAAATTAAAGATTTTGAAAGTAAATCCTAAAACATTTTATCTTCTTAGCAAGAAGTTGGATAAAAACATCCTTAAACCTCTATTACTTTGGACCTCTATTTTTCCATGGAAATATGTCAGCAGTGTTCTTCTCCTAATCACCTGCAGGCTAGAAAATGGGATTGGGAGTTGGGACTGCTAAATTATTGTTGGGTGGGTGGGGTGGGGGGGGTGGAGGGGGAACTGGAGGCTGGAAGGTTGTTGGGATGGGGGATTACATCATCACTTGCACCCAATGTGGAAGCTGCATCAAGGTTGCAAGGGTGACTCACAACAGTTGAATTTTCTGGAAAAATCTATTTTCAAATTCGTAACATTGAAGAAAATGTTGTGTGATTGAATTTCTAGCTATATTAGTCATAACATTCCCTGTTTTTTCAATGGTTTTATTCAGCTGAAAAATTTGGCTGTGGTATGTATCTTATTGTTGTACAATGGTTTCTTCCACTAATAAATAATTAATGCAGTAAGACACCCTAGCCTGTGAAATTATATTCTAAAATATGCAGAGGGGACTCGCAGCAGTTTCAGTACAACTACAACAGTGCCATCTATCTGAGAATATGGAAAATTATATATCCTGTCCTGGACAGAAAAATCAAGTCAAATCTATTGAAATTGATTACTGTCCTAATCAGCAGCAAACTGATGTATTTTTTGAGAGTGTTATCAACCAACGCCTGCTCAACAAGAACCTTGTCACTGAGACTCATTTAGGATTTCACAAGGATAATTTGGTTCCAAACTTCATTATAGCTTTGGTTCAAATATGAGCAAAAGAGCTGAAGTGAAGTGAGAGCAATCGCCCTTGACATCAAAGCAGCATTTGAGCCTGGGTGGCATCAAGGAGCTTTAGTAAAAATGAGGTCAATAGAACTCAGGAGGAAACTCTCAACTAAATGGAGTCATACCAAGCATAACAAAAGATGATTAGCATTGTTGGAGGTCAGTCATATCAGCCCCAGGACATTGCTGGTGAAGTTTCTCAGTGCAATGCCCTAACCAATTTCTGTTGCTTTACTACTGGCCTTTCACTCCATAATGCCAGAAGCAGGGATGTGTTCTGATGATTGCACAATGTTCCCTTCTCAGTTCTCCAGGTAATGTAGCAGTGCACGTGTGCTTGCAACAAGCCCAAAAACATTTAGACAATGGGCCATTAAGTGGCAAGTGACACATGTGTCACAATAGGACCAAGGTGATCATCCTGAACAAGGAAGCCACTAAGTTTCTTCCCCCTACATTAAACGTAACTACTAATGATGTTTAATAATCTTCAATATTCAGTGGGAAGTGGGTGGGTGCTATTGACTAGAAACTTAACTGCAATGATTACATGAATATTGTGGCAGCAAGAGCAGGTCAGAGGCTGGAAATCTGCAGACTCATCCTCTGGCTCCCAAAAGTCTTTTCACCACTTACTTAGCAAAGTCAGGATCCTGATGGAATACTCTCCATTT
The DNA here is from genome assembly GCF_009764475.1 of Pristis pectinata. Lineage (NCBI taxonomy): Eukaryota > Metazoa > Chordata > Chondrichthyes > Rhinopristiformes > Pristidae > Pristis > Pristis pectinata. The sequence continues at coordinate 39,603,922 of NC_067405.1, read as the reverse complement.
GCCTGGATGAGTACAGCTCCAATATTCAAGAAATTCAACATCAACTACAACAAGTTAGGCCAGGTAAGTAGTACCTCAGTACTACTTTCCTGCACTAAACCCATAATGTGTGATATCTGAAAATCTATGCATTGATTGAAACCAAATCCTCCACTCCAAAAATCCACACCCTCTGCCGCTGTGATACTATACTTACAATGTGTACCATCTACAAAATGCAATGCAGCAATTTGCCAAGGCTTCTTTAACCTTCCAGATCCTCAATTCCCAATACTGTGGAAGACAAGGGCAGTAGGTGGATGAAAACATCATCACACATTATCACATTATGACTTAGAAATATATCACTGTTCCTTTATCACCACCGAGTCAAAATTCTGAAATTCTACCGAAAAGCAGTGTGGCAATACTTCCACCACACAGACTGCTGCAAATTAAGGAAATGACTCACTACCATCCCCTAGGGACAATTAAGGATGACAACAAGTGCTTAGAGGCAATGTCCATACCACATAGATGAATAATGAAATGTTGCCTCAGTACTGTGAACGTGTGACTTTTGAGCATATGCCTCATGCAAGACCTTGTTTGCTTAGGAGGTGTCAACTATAATCTTTGTTCAAATTTATTCACACTAAGTGTGAATAATTCCAGTATTCCTGTACACCTATTGAAAAGTACCAGTACCAATTGACAAAATACTGCACCTCTTGAAGGGAAGGTGATCTTTGAATCAACCAGTGTTGGAAGTCATTGTGTTGCTTAAATAGTTCCTAGGACAAAGCACAGTAATACATGCCCTGGAGTGGGAACTCCATTTTACTGATGCCAACCACTAGTGGACACAGAAAGGAAAGTCTTACATTATGGGGGAACTATGGAGTCAGTAAAGGCAATGGGAAGAGGTGGCCAGAGAAATGTGCTCAGAACTGCCAATATATGCACTGCTACACTTCCACAATCATACATTAACACCACTCTAACACACATAAATCTCACAAGTTCCACACTTCCAGCTATTCTTCATTGGCATGCACGTCATGTGCGCACTGTCTAATCTATTAACAAACACTCTTCTCTCTCTTTCACGAGAGAAATTTGCTTACAGTCAAAGACTTGCAAACAGGAAAATGGAAAGGGATTTCCACCATGTTGACAGGCTGAATCATTTGGAAAATAGTGTTCCTGTGATCTGAGCTGCTGGAGAACCAGTGGCCTGCAGCAGATCAGAGATCATTGAGGATGATGCCATGCTCTTATTCACTACTTCCTTTCACAGCTCACCTCCTTGTCAGCCCACAGTTTCCTCTGCCTTATGACAGCCATCTAATTCAAACTTACCCATCTCACCCGTTACTTTCCCAAACTGTGACCATACCCATGCACCTTTCTTGTTTCAAATACTCAAGATACAGTACCTGGTCAGCCCCTGCAGTACAATTGTACCATTTGTAAAGGAAGAAGAAGATATAATTTGAATCTGATAAGACAAGCATGAGCAGTCTACAGGAAACCCAGAGGCAATGGTAGCTGATGAGCAGCTCTCTCATAGGCAAGATCACACACCAGTTCAGTCCTGGAGGATTCAGACAAGAACAATGTTGGACAAAGACCAACAAGTAAGAACTGGGAGATGCTGGGTGCATTATGTCTGTTTGAAAGCCTCTGCAAGATGTTCAGGAATATAATGGAAGTCTAGCTTCAACCTTCTATGGCTTTTCACAGTGTCTGAAGGCTACCTCTCTGGCATGAAAGTTAATACTTGCAGATCCAACCATGGTGCAATATATAATGACAGAAATCACAGACTTCAATGCAACACAGGCAGAAGCAACTCAGTTGTGCTGGCCATTTTTTCTGCCATCAAACCTTGGACTGCAGCCAATGCTTTGAACTCCACAGTTGGCAAAGTTTTGAAGACGCCATGGATTTTCAATAATCTGTCCTCCATCTTGTCTCAATGATGTCCTGTGCCTGGTCGATTGACATGCTATTGTCAAGGTAACTACATTTGTGATCCCACCACTAGACATTGTCCTAGGAGTCACCCATCAGGATGCCAACTCAAAATGTTGCATTTCATGGTGAGATGATGTGGTCCTTGTGTTTGTCCTTCATTGCCAACTGCAGCTGCATTAACTCCAAGACAGTAGCCATCCATCAGCCCAGTTACTACCATGGCAGGACCATACAAGTAGAGCATAGACAAAGCAATGTGAAATTCAGTGGGATGCTTCAAGTCAAATTAAGTAGAACATTCTTCAGCACCTATGCAGCTGAATTCAGAAGCAAATAGAGAGCACTCTTTAAATTTTTTGGTACTGTGGAGAATTATTCCTGCAAACATACTTTTGCAGATGGTTGAATGGTTTTGCAAACTAAAGCAATGAATCCTTTGCATGATATACTCATATTCAACGTTTCAGGAACAGCTTCTTCCCCTCCGCCATTAGATTTCTGAATGGTCCATGAACCCATGAACACTACCTCGTTATTCCTCTTTTGCACTATTTATTTATTTTTGCAACTTATAGTAATTTTTATGTCTTTATGTCTTGTACTGTACTGCTGCCACAAAACAACAAACTTCACGACATAAGTCAGTGATAATAAAGCTGATTCTGACTCTGATTCGGATTCTATACCTCACCTCCAACATCCTCCAGCAGCCACAGTAAATAAGGTAATGTATTGGCCAATGATAACCCTTAGTAGTTGATATGAGAAGCATGGACAATGTTAGTGCTGCAAAAAGTCCGTTTAAACAAATCAGACCGGATCATCATTGGTAGACACAATTATTTCATGGCTTATATTATTTCCACATGATAGTAAGATCTTTCCACATCTGAGCATGGAGAGTCCTTTTCATTGTGCGTTAAGCCAGTAGAAAGAGTCCTCAAATAGTCTCACAGTTTTACCTCTGATAGCATATCAGTCTTCGATGCTGTTTGTTGCCTTCCTCTTTCTCTTCCTGTTACTGTTACACAAAAGGCAAGTACTATCTTCTCACAATACCAGATTATGGAGAGAAATGCAAACGACAACTAAGTACAAGAACTCTCTTTGGAGAACACTGCAAGATTAACACCAAATGGTCAGAGAGCAGAATTTCATCTTGATGCACTTGCTGTCATTCTCCATTATAGTCCATGTGACCTAATGCTGTGGTTTTAATTGTAGTCTCCAGCACAACCAGCAGCCCAGATTGCAATGTAGACCCAAGGATGGATGTGATAATTCTTGCCTTCAGAAACTATCCAGTTGTACGGCATGGTGCTACCCTGCAGAAGGTTGCAGGTTTCCTTCACCAGAAAAGATTCACAAGGATGTTGCCAGGACTGGAGAGCTTAAGTTATAAGGAGAGATTGAATAGGCTGGGACTGTTTTCCCTGGAGCAAAGGAGGCCAAGGGGTAAACTTATAGAGGTTTAGAAAATCATGAGGGGCATAGGTAGGGTAGATAGTCACAGTTATTTTCCCAGGGTAGGAGTGTCTAAAACTAAGAGGGCAAACAAGCTAAGAGGGGAAAGATTTAAATGGGACCTGAGGTGTAAGTTTTTCACACAGAGGGTGGTGGGTTTATGCAATAAGCTGCCAGAGAAAGTGATAGAGCTGTGTTAATGGAGGACGATTTTTACCAATAACTTATATGAATTAAACTTCATTGCCAAAATTTATTTTCAGGTAAGAAACAGTTCTGAGCAGAACAATTACCGTGACCCCATAGGATATTATGACATAATTTCACCTAATACTGCATTGTCCAATAGAAATTGGTGACTAAATACATGCAGCTGTATTAACACCATTTTAGCAGGAAATACAGCAAATGCATTTACTTAAATTCCTAACATCCCAGTAACCTGAGAAATCACAGACATAACAACCAAAAACCATACATATACTGATTTTTTTCTTACAGTCATTAATGAAAATACCAAGGTTCAAGTACTTTTTCACATATTATGTTAATAAGAGTATCAGGATTGGGTGCCAAAACTGATCAAGTACTCTAAATTTATTACATTTTCTTGCTTCTCCATTAACACAGTTTATCCTGCAGCCCCTACATTTTGTAATTCTTACATTCCTTTGTCTGCATTCATACTCTCCAGTTGTCCTCATGTCATAGTTTTCAAGAATAAACATTCCTTTCCCGCCCCCATTGATCAAATGGCCACTTTTATAACGTATCCCCAAAGCAACCCTGGTCCCAATCTATCAAAGATATCCCCTTTATGCTATCCATCCCTTCCCCATCCTGCCTGCAGCGAGATAATAGTGTGTTCTTTCCTTCCCAGTTCTGACAAAGGATTTTCAAACTGAAACATAATTCTTTTTCTCTTTGCATAGATGCTGCCTGATCTGCTGAATGTTTACAGCATTTTCTGCTTTTGTTTCAAATCTTCAGCATCTGCATTTTTTTTTTGATTTTCAGGCTCCTGAAAGTGTTTAGGTTCTGCTAACTAGAACCCATCTGTCCCACTTCCTCTAGGAAGTCAGCCTTGTCTGTGACTCCTCTCCTCCTGTCTTGGCCAGACAACTAACAAAAAACTGACAAATATGTTACAACAAAAGCCAGCCTTAAACATGTGTTTACCAAATTCTGTCCGAGACTTCCAGTTGCAGAATTCATCCTTCTTGAAAGCAATGATCTCTCCTCTACATTAGTCACCAACATGCAAGAAATGGACAACCCCTTTAAAAAATAGCAGGTATCCCCACCAATCAGCCCGTTCTGGTTTTCTTTCCCTGATCCACATTGGGTTCTTAATTGCATTTATGAGAATCATTTTCACATGGGGACACATCAGCTGAGTCCTGCAAGTGGATTGATGTCATCCAGCACATGTTTTCTGTGCTTGTGCAAAGATATGCTACTTGCAAAGGTACATGCAATTGAAAATTCAGAATTTTACACTGAAAATTAGTTATGAAGTACAAAATAAACATGCGCTACTAGGCCACTATTTGCTGCCATGTGAGCATTTTCTATTATAAATTGAGGAAAGTTACTTTAATGATAAATTCACAAAGCACTGTGGAAGCCTTTTAGAATTAATGTTTCTGTTAGTCAATTGAGTAGTAACATAAGATGTAATTTAAAAGTATTTTCAAGACTAAAGGTCAAATCTTCTGCTTTTTTTAAAGTTGGTGAAACATACAGCCATGTGATGTGTTAATAGGATTTTCATTGTGTGTACGTATCATGCCTGCATAATTACAGCTTCCAGTCCTTAAAAAAGCAATCTGCCTCCCACATTTGTGATATTTCCCCAGTAGAATTCTTCATGATAATTCTACCAGTTCCTCAGTAGGATTTTGCCTTGAATAGACAACTCAACGGAAATTTAGTTCACCTCTGCCATACTTTAATCAAATATCTGCACCATTCCTCAAAACCACAAAACTGTAACAGTGTCAGAGTATTTAACATAATTTCTGGTCTACCTCCTTGGCACTCTTGAAGCTCAAGGTCAGTAAGCTCATGGAATGGCATGTTAAACAAAATAGAGAAGGACAACAAAAAATAGTAGTTTCATAAAAATGATATAGAACAACAAAACATGTCTAGGATATCTCCTTAGCAGATTCATTGGGAGTACACCAAAATATATGTAAGAAACTTAACCAACTTGAACAGAGAAAGTAATAGTGGGTATTTAATAAACGCTAGAGAATTTCCCAGGCATTGAATTCAATTTTTCCTGGATAAATATACTGTAATGACTTCATCATCCTTAATATTTCAATGCGAATATTATAATAAATCAATAGCATATCAGCACTACTATTGAAATTATTAACAATGTTTATTAAAGATCTGCAACTCCAGAGTAATATTGTAGAGCTTTTGGGTTTAGAAGATTATCTTAATTTCCTCAGGCATTGCTTATATGGTTTATGGTGTTACTTGAACTCTATTTCTTGTATTAGTGGTTACTAACCTTTCCAAGCCACCTGTTATTAACTTTGTCAAGGTTATAGATTTTATAGCTTTTAATAAAGTTTATAGTAATCTAAGGATAAAGACATCATGGCAGAATTTTCTGCAGACACTTGCAATAGTTCTTGGTATTGGTTGGATTCTTAATCTATTTAGTTAACACCTGCTCTTTGAGCAAATTATGCACTGCCACTACTGGCCTGCATGCTTTAATTCTGGAGACAATAAGCACAACATGCAAGTGTCCAACTAGTATTTAATGACAGCTGATCACAGCTGATCATTACTGAAATTTATTTTGCCTGGACAATGACAGTAATTATTATTGTCAATATTAAAAACAAACTTTGAAATTGTAAATGCAGTAAGCTTACTTATGATGATAATTCTGTTAAATGCTTCATTTTACAACACTGGTCTATGTGCTAATTACTCTTTTATTTGGCCCCCCTCACTTTCCCTTTTCTACCTACCTCACTCTGTTTTTTTTGCTGTCTTTCTGTCATTGCATTACATTTTGTTTGCTTCCCACTTCCTCTGCCTTATTTTCTATAGTTTTCCAAATTTTGCCCCATGTTACATATTTTTTGAGAACTCAGAGGAATTCAGACAAATTGCTTTATGGTCAATGTTCATGCATAATTCTGATTTGTACTCTTGTTACATGCAATCAACAAGATGACATCTACCTGAATGAACCTTCAAGTTGTTTATATTATTTATCAGAAGTCTGACTGCTAATCATTTAAGTGTGAGAAGTTCCCATGAGTAGGATTTTAAAGAAAAAAACACCATACAAATTGCAAGCATTCACCTAGTGTATGCAAACAAACATCAAACATCAAACTAACTTAATGTTGCTTCCTTAATTTTAATTGCAGCAAAAAAAACTTACTTTCCTTATTCCACCAACCTACTCAAAGGTAAAAGCACTGAGATACTCTGAGATTTCTATCTGTTGATAATTCAATTATTATGGAAAATTATTTAAAACAGCATTAAAATGTACAGGTTCCATTTTTCTCTCTGTTGTGCTGAATTTCTGCTGCTGATATCAGTAGAGTTATTGATAAGATGTCTAAATTTATTGCAGAATAATTCTGCAGGAAAAGAGATAAAAGGTTGCTGAATAAAATATGAGGCAAGGGCTGTAAATTGTAGCAATGCATATCATTTAATTCAAATGTAGGAGGCAATTACCATCTGCTATACTCATCAGTTCACTCCTTTATGACTTAATTATATGTTTAATGCTATCAGATCAAGGAAAGGGCACAATAGATGACTGCAAGAGAAATAGAAAAAAGATTCTGCAACAAGACCAAAGCCAGATGAAAGTAACATAAAGAAAAGAATGATTTCATTTGTGAAAAAGTTAATCTGAATAGTATAGTCTCAGTTCCCTTTTGTAATAATGAGATAATATAAATCACTTGTTTGTGAATTCTCTTCATACAAATTTAACAAAGGCATTCAACTTTCAAAAAAACTAAAGTCCTTCTCCTCTGATTTATTCTTAAGACAGGTAACATTTTAAAGTGACACATGAACAAAAATAGCAATAAACATTTTCAAATTATAATTCATTGTTTGGTTGCAATCTTCTAAATTCTTTCACAGTAGATGCCACATGTCAATCGCATTTCATAGCAGCTAAAACACTAGTAATATAGAAGCAGACAACATTATAGACGTATCAAATATACCACTGATCAACTAGTATTTAAGCCAGGTAATAACAGTCTTAATTAATGAGGGAGCCTAATGAATTTTATAAGTAAAAGTGCAAGGCAAACCTGGTTTATTCAATCACTGTTTTGTAAACTAGAGAAACCTATTCAATTTAAACATTGTACAAATGTATACATTGAATAAAGTAAACAAGTTTGGTAAAGTGCATAGAGTTTATGAGTAAACATACAGAGATCTGGGTCACCACAAATATGATTATCACCCTGAGTACTCAAAAAAGGCTTCAAAACCTTCAAAATGTTTACAATCATTTCCAAAAAGTACAGTTAACCATTGATGCATTTCCTTGGTAATGACAAAGTGATGCATATCCACACATCAGTATCCTTTTAGAAAATACATTTCTGAAAAGTTAAGGAGATTATGTATAAGTTTTCAAACATTCAAGCTTCAAAATCATTTAAATGAAAAAATATTTTAGCATGTAGTTTTCATAAATTTGCTCAACTAAATAGGTAAAGGTTGATTTTCTTCCAGTCAGTCAGGTTGTCTTTACAGCCATTGGATTACTAGTTAGTAAAGCAGTTAACTAAGATAAAAGTGACTGGAACAAGTCCTGCAAAAGGTAATATCAGTCTCCTGGGAATGGAACATTTGAAATTAAAAGATTTAACACAAGCAAAATGAAAAATAATCAGAAATTGCCGTGATGCAAAATCAAACTGGCTGAATTAGCAAATTGATTAAAAAATTAAACAGAGCAACAATGCATCATTAAAATTCTGCCAACAACATTAAACAAGAAATTTTATGGTTGCTCTGGATTTTCAATTACACTTAAGAGCTTCAAAAGAACAATGCATCTTTCAATTCATTGGGAAGATTTCATCCCCCAGTACCTATTTAGAAAAGTACAAATAATTTTCAAAGTCTCCACATCCTATTTTTTTCTGCATAATGACAATCTTTTGTACCTTCCTTGAGCAAGTGGTTATTATATCACAGCAATGAAATTCTACCATTTTAACAACCTTGAAGTCGGAAACTAGATCATTCTACTAGGCATTTTTAAGTGTATTACCTGAAAATCTTATAGGCCATAGTTAAGAAAAAGTGAAAAACCTTAATTATTATAGAGTGTGTCTAGAGCTAGAATTATGGAGAGCCAGTGCTCAAATGCTCTGGTTGGACACATCAACTTTGTATTATGTCAGTCACCAACTTCCTTGCTGATTGCACAACAGAGTTTACATTGCACAATTGTCTCAGAGAATGTAATTGTTTGGAATTGCAAAGCAATCTTTGTTGTCTACTAAATGTCCCATTTAGCATAATGTTTTTAAAGTATTTTGACTAATTCAAGAACCAGTCAATAGGTTTTCAATACTAAAATGAATGGCAGCGGTGGAAACCTTTTCTGTCCTGGCTAATGTCTTATTCTTGAATTTGACATCTGAATAAATGTTGTATGAGTTAAACTGATCATTATGGATGTCACAGTCTGATCTGTGATCATACAATAATCATTTTAATCCAGTACCTTGACCTATTGATAATCACAGTATTACTAAATGCCAATTATTCTGCCATTTTGCTCAAAATATACCTGCCCCAGTTATGCTGCCGTTAATCTTTCTGTTGTTATAACAAACTTTTGATGGTCAATATTTATAAGAAGAAAGTAGACAACTATCATCATGAATTTCCCATATCGCAGTATAGCAGTACATTATAATGTGGGCACATTTACAATGAATATGTTCTTGTAATTTCAGCCATCTGGCTGAACACTTTTCTTTATTATCACTAAAAGATCTACTGTCTTCTTTAAATAGTAATTAATAGTAATGTTAATCAGCTTCATAAATTGTAGACTAATATATTAATTTAACAATGAAACATTTTTTATGAAACAATTTGACTTCAACAATTATACTAAATGACTTTACATTACTAAGATATTACAAGCTGCTAGTCTGTTTCTTGTACCTTTATTTCTTAATGAATTCCCTAATTAATTTAATGCACACTTTATGCATAATTTGAAATTTAAAAATGTCAGTGGGTCAAATTTTACCAGCCTCTTTTACATGCTAACTGTTACTACAAGACACATATTAGAAAAAACATGACCTCTATGCAAATTACACCGATCCACTGTTGTTATTTTAATTCTAGACACTGATTAGCATGTTCCTAAGCTCTCTGTGATGGAATTAATCACACAACTATTGAACATCCTTGTGTGATCTTATAACATATTAAGAAAGCTGCATAAAACTGAAGTCATTACAATATATTCTGTAAAAATATGAAAAATTAAGAATCCTGGATATACCTAGATAGAAGGATTACTTCTTATTTATTAGCAGCATAAAATATATTGGTAATGGTGATTTCTTGATATATAAGATATTGCAGAGTTCAAATCAAACTATAAACCAGACTTGCATTAAATCTAATCAAAGGACAACTATGAAATACAATTGAACCTTTGAGTAATGAGTCTGTTGGTTAAATATTTATGATTGATATTCTCCAAAAGACTGTAAGTATTTTCTTTCACAGTCAATCTCCAACAGTAACTAGTGTTAACACTGGATGTACAGTAAATGAGCATTTTCCATGTCCTCAGATAATGTAACATCAACAGTGATACTAAGTTGGACTGAACAGGTAATATTTTTGCATCACTTCTATATCTTCCATATTATTTATATGTGACAATTCTTTATACTATTATCATTGTAACTTTAATATTTTATTTTACTGTATGTTCATTGGGATGTTAAAGAATCTGGAACAAAACTACATTTTACAAAATGCCACTGACATTAAGCAAGGGTTAAAGGATGAAAGGCAGAAACTCGTCTAATCTGTAAAGAATGGTTCTATGCAATAATACAGAAACCAAACGAATGTAACTGCAAGCACTTACAGGTCATTAATGGTATTCTTCTACTTTTGTGGAAGGTAACTGGATACTTTGACATTTATCTGACAGAATTGAATCATGCAAACCTTTAAATCCTGTGTCTTTATTCTGTCAATGTGAATGAATTAAGAATTATTCATAGAGCTTCTTTACAAAGAAGCTGATGGGAATTAGTTAACTCTTTATTATTTAAGTTGATGCTGTCAGTTTCTTACAAACCGTTATGTCATTGTCCTATTGTAAAGGCAGCTTCTTGTTTGATCCTAAGACAACCATTTTACAAGTGCTAATTTAGAGCTAAGGCTGACTTTCTGTTTTTAAATTACTGTCTTTTCTTCATTGAGATAGCAAAGGCAGTAATTCCATATAATTCACACTGAGCTACAACTTAAATCCAATTTTAAATTACCATATCACTCCTCTGCACCATGTGATAATATGAAATCACCATAAATACTAAAGCCCTACAAACAAAAAGTCACATTACAAGAAAAACCAATCATGGTGAATAATATATTCAAGTTTAATAAATTTTATTCATTTCTTTTCCACAAAACAAACAAGTTTTCCAACTTTGCATCACTTACTAAGAAAAGGTGCAAATATCTATGACATGGTTCCATTCATGAAATGTAACCTTTTAAGTAACATTTCAATGAGGACACTTTAAAAAAAATGTACAGTTCTCCTTTATAGCACAGCACAACTACTTCATACCTCAGGTCCGATGATACATGTAAGGTTTTTTTATTTCTAAAAATACAGCAAAAGACTATTGTTAATTGGAAATCTGGATTCAATCAAATCTCCCATTAATTTTAGCAGCAATTTACCCAATGTCCCTTTGAATACTATGATTCAGTCTAATTAAAATAAAATACTATTCCGCATCCCCCCAAACTTATGAGAAGACAAAGGTTTCATCTGTGGAAAAGCAGGATTTATGTGAGCCTCCTTTTGTGGGTAATATTATCACTTTGTAGTTGTTACCTAATGCAAGTTCATCACCCAACAAGTTAAAGATTTAATTCTAGCTCATCAACATTTCACACATTTCATGTAATAAACATTCAATAAGGTAATCCAACAAAAAAATTTTAAGATTTCAAGAATTCATGCCCCAATAAACCTGCTGTAAGAATGTATGGAAATATTTACTGAAAACCAACCTAAACTTATTCCAACACGAGGTTTCAATATTTATGCTGAATTAGAAGCTTATGATTTTCTTAAACTTATATTGGTTTTCAGAACTTTGTTGACATTTTTGCAAAGGTTTAAGTAGAGTACATGTAAATACATTGTAATGTTGAAACAAATCTCTGAACTGTTGTTTAAATGTTAAATAACACTACAGAAAGACAGGAAAGTATCCAACAAGTAAAATTTGAAAGACATAGAAGAAAGATGAACTGTCAACAAACTATAAAAGTGTTGGCATTTTCAAAGTTGTTAAGAGGATATCTGCAGATCAGTGACACTACAGCCAAAGCTTCAATGCTCAAACTATTTTTGCAATTTTCTTATTAGGTTAGTTACTCATTATAATTGTGCATGACACTCAATGAGGAAGATACTAGATTTTATTTTCAGAATTTATAGTGCTCAATAGGAAGGAGAATTTTCAGTGTCACTTTGCCAGAAGTAAATGCTATGTGTGAGTTAACATTATTTTCTAATTTCAAACAATGCCATGGGGAAATGTAACTACCCTGAGTACGAAATCTAAGGAGAATCCTGCTTGGCTGCTACTGGAAGAGGGATTTTAAGAAGACTCACATTAACATGGGTAAATAGGGTTAGTACTAATGTTACGACATGAATAGCATCTACAGACAGCAAAAGGATTAAAGGAAGCTTAATCTGTTTAGACAATTTGCACATATTTTGTCAAGAAAACTGAGATCTAGAAACACAGGTTTCCAAACAGTGATATTCACTCTCTCCTGTTAATACCTACCAGATGCAGATATTAAAGTCTGATGTTAATCCTACAACCCCAACTGAAATAAGGTGGACAAAAAGTTAAAGTTATCAGAATCTGTTTACCAAAGAATCTGATTCTGTCCCAAACACACCCACTGGAAACAGACGGCTACCTGGATGAGCAGCAGCTTGTCCTAAAAGGGCACGGCAGATGATACAAGCTGCTTGGCAACAGCCTTCCTCAGAAAAATGAGTTTATTGTCCAGTTTCCAAAAGATCACAGGGGAGCAGTATGCCAGGGGATGGCTTTACCAGACAGCCTACCATAGGGACCTGTAGCTGGACCTGCAGACTGCTAGATCAAGAGGAGGTCCACATTTACCAGTAACGGTTAAACTGGCTACTGCCTTGAACTGTTTTACCTCAGATTTCTTTCATGCAGCTATATGATTTAGAGTCAGAGAGTCATAGAGGAATACAGCACGGATACAGGCCCTTTGATCCAACCAGTCCACGCCAACCATGGTCCCTGCTAGTCCCATTTTCCTGTGTTCGGCCTATATCCCTTTAAGCCCCGTCCCTCCATGTACCTATGCAAGTTCTTCTGAAATGATATTATTGTACCTGCTTCAACCACTTCCTCTGGAAGTGGTTCAGTTTGTTTTTTCAGTTCATTTGTTCAGTTTACAGTTCACAAGTGTAATAAACTAATGATCTCTTAACTAAATTCAGTAGTTACATTATGTCCAAATAGGTGGCAACATGTCAAAAAGAACTCTGAGATTTTCCTTAGTATAAGTTTTCCTCGCTATGGTGCCTCTGTGAAGTGCTCCCCGTGCTGTCTGCAGAGGTGGTGGATGGCTTTTATTGCTCATCTGACCGCAGGCATTGATCTAGAGAGAGAGAGGGATGACAAAGCCATCATGATTGAAGTGCTATCATGATTGTAATATAGGACACCTGACATCCACTTGTATGTAGTGAAGTTTCATAAAGAAAATAAATTATCTTTATTTTCATATTTCCTCAAAACATAGGAGGCCATCCAGCCCGTTGAGTCCACACCAGCTCCAAAAGCAATCCTATTCCCCTACTAATTTTCCCTGTAACCTGTTCAATACCAGAGGACATCAGTTTAAGGCCAGAGGAGGAAAGTTTAGGGGAGATGTCAGAGGTAGGTTTTTTACACAGAGAGTGATGGATGCGTGGAACGCACTGCCAGGCTGGCGGTAGAGGCTGATACAATAGGGACATGTAAAAGACTCTTAGATAGGCACATGATGTAAGGAAAATGGAGGGCTATGGGCTGTGTAGGAGGGAAGGGTTAGATTGATCATAGAGTATGTTCATGTAGGTTGGCACAAAATCGTGGGCCGAAGGGCCCGTCCTGCTGTACTGTGCTATGTTCTATGTTCTCATCAATTCCTTCCAGGTTCTACCATCTACTTACACTAGGGACAATTTACAGTGGCCAATTAACCTACCAATCTGCTGGGATCACTGTGCTACCCTTACCTTCTGCCAGCAGTTCAATAGAGAACCACTACTGAGGTACCCATCGTGTCATGTGTCTGCAGAGGTTTCTGCCAGGTGCTCCATTTTCCTCACATACCACAAAGATGCACTCTATGGTAAACTCACTATTGTAAATTGTCCCTTAGTGAAGGTAAATGGCACAATAATCAAAGGTTAATGGATAGGAATGTGAAGAGAATAAGTCACAGGGCTACAAGGAAATAAGAAGGGGATGATGGGATAGTTCTGGGAGACAGCATGGACCCAATGGGCCGAAAAGCCTCTTTCTGTGCTGTAATAATTAGTAAGTTAGCTTGTCTCCAACTTCTGCTGCTGTTTATTGCAGCATAAAAGTTAGAGGAAAAACCAGAGGTCAATCCTTCTAAATGCATGCTTTGTTGTTATAGTCTCACCGAGTGCAGTGAAAGAGTTCAATCCTGCTGTTGCCTATGATGTAATCCCATTCATTTGAATGGAGTTTCCTACCTTGATTGGAAAGGTAAGTGGCTTGTTTTTATTTCTTTATTTTTCCTACAGTTAATGCTTGCAATCAATTTATGTCAATTAAATATGTTTTTAAGTACATTTATTATCTTTGAACTTCTAATTTTTTGAAATGCATGAGAGTGATCCTGAGGAGTCACTTAGATAGTCTGTTGAAATAATTCTGATTGAGGGTTGACCAGAATTCTGGGGTTAATTCTCCTGCCATTGCTTTAAGTAGCTTTGGAGGATTTTCATATACCTGAGATAAAAGGTATATGCCTAGAGGCTGGATAGCACCAATTTTTGGTGTGCAAAAACATAGCTGTGTTTAGCAGGAACATCCAATTTGATATCCTGCAAATTGGGGAGAGTTCAAGTCAGGGATGGTGTTAGAGTTATTTGCATCCAAATCACATTAAAACTAGATCTGCGGAATTCCTAATGAGACGTCACACAATAACATGACCTCAAGATACTTCACTGTGCAACCTCATGGCCGCCATACTGTTGGAGCACATTCTTTGGCTACCCTGGAGGAGATAGTGGGTTAGAAGTGAACTCCCACATACATTCAAAGGGACATCCAAGTACTGGTCAATGAGATAACAGCTAGGCGGAAGGTCCAGTACATCAGGGGTGGTCAGGAGGCACAGCAAATCAACCAAAGTAAGACCCTGGCAGAATGTGGCTACAACAGTCTTCTCCAGGGTTGAGAAATCCCACACAATGGGCCAATGCTGAAAGAAATTTAATGACGTCACAGGATAAGTTATGGTGATCTGTATACCATAGTTTACAGCTGCAGATCCTCAAGGAAAATGTACTTTAAGCAGAGGTCTGAATTTTTTAAGCAGCATGTCACTCCATCATGAACTAAGTGTTGCAGCAAAGCATTTAAGTAACTGGAACAGGGGTTCATTCACAATTATAATATTCAGTATAGGTGGAACGGCACAGTTGGCTGTGATAGGTTTTATGAATCATTTGGCTTCTATCATCCGATTGTTGGTGTACTATTTTGATGTAGTACAAAGCAGTCATTTTGTTTTGCAGGCTTCTTATGAAAATTGTCTGTATATTAGGGAGTCCCCTGAATCCCATTTTAATACCTACCTCCTCTGCTCAGCTGAATGATGAGGCTATGGATGTTGTGTGAGGTTATCCTCTGGTAATCATTGCGTCTTCCTTATCTTCTTTTTCATGCTTCTGCTGCTCTCTAAACTCTGCCTCATGGCAGTTAAGTTCTGGGAGTCCTTGCTCTTTCTCCAACACTGGTTCACTGGCTGCTATCTTTGAGTGGCAAGACTGCACAGTATGCAGCAGACTGTGATGAAATCAACATATCTACTTGGCATGTACTAGTTGCACTTTCAACTCTGGACTGATGCAGACAAAAGTATTATATTTCCAGGAAACCAACAGTGTTTTCAGCTACAGTCCTCAGGGGCTCACATTGTATCAGCATTCAGCTGCTGTGGTTGAGGAGCACACTGGTTTGAGTAACCAGGGATATAGCAGATAGCTCCTGTTCCCCAGGATCCATTCCCCTGTACAATGCTGACCACTGCAAACATCTGGAGTGTGCACTCCCTCAGGATGAAGGAGCCATGTATTCATGAGGAAATTTTTCTTGTGATCCAGAACACATTGAGAGAGTTCATAAAAACAGTCTGAGTTATTAAAAGAGCCAATGGTTGCCCACAATCATGGGAAGCCAGCAATTCGGGCAAATTCAGTGCCTGATTTGCCTGTTGCTCAGTGAAAGCAAAGTAGATGAAATCACTTCATCACTATTTTGCATACAGGGTGCCTGGTCCAGCTCCAGGCAGCAAACTGGGAAGGATGGCAGAGATCTATTTGGAATATAGACAAACATGTGACCATATGAACAAGAAGCAGGGGTAAGCCACTCAGCCCCTCAAGACTGTCCCGCCATTTAATGATACTTTTGTTGAATTGATGGTAACTTCAACTCTTCATTTCCATCACCCCGTAATAACCTTTCACCCCCTTGCTCATCTACCATTCTGTCATAAAAGTATTCAAAGACCACTTCCACTGCCCTTTGAGGGAGTTCCAAAGACTCATAACCCTCTGAAAGATTTGTTTTCTTCATCAATATCTTGAATAGGTAACCCCTTATTTTGAAGCACTGATCCCTAGTTTTAGATTCACCCACAAGGGGAAGCATCCTCTCCCCATCCACCCTGTCAAGACCCCTCAGGATCTTATATGTTTCAATCAAATTCTCTTTCACACCTGTAGATACAAGCATAGTCTGTCTAACCTTACTTATAAACCAACTTGCCCATTCCAAGTATCAGTATAGTAAACTTTTGCTGAACTGTTTCCAACACATTAACACTCTTACTTCAATCAGGCTAATGCTGTATGGAGTATTCCATGTGTTTTGGCTCTTCCCTATTTTTGTAATCAATTCCTCTAGCAATAAGTCATAGCAGTCTGTTTGTTCTCCTAATTGCTTGCACACTAACCTTTTGCAAATCATTCTCCAGGATACCCAGATCCCACTACATCTCAGAGCTCTGTAATTTCTCACCATGTAGATAATATGCACCTTTAATTTTCTTGTCAAAATGAACAATTTCTTATTTTCTCACATTCTACACCATTTGCCAAATCTCTGCACACTCCCCTGAACTTTCTATAGTGAAAGAAAATCAAAAACAAAACACTGCAGACATAGGAAGTCGGAAATAACAACAGAAAATGCTGGGAAAACTCAGCCATTCAGGCAGCATCTGTGGAAAGAAAAACAGTTAATGTTTCAGGCTGAAGACCCTTTGTCAGAACTGAGAAAGAATGAAAGCAAATTAGTCCAAGTGGAAGAGAAAGTGATTCACCTGTACTTCTTCCAATCTAGTGTATGGTAGCAACCTACCATTCTCTGCACAATCTTTACATGAATATGCAGAGAATGGAGGGATGTGGAACAGGTGCAGACAGAAGGGATTAAGTGTTATTAGTTTAATTAGTTTGGCATAACATCATGGCCTGAAGGGCCTGTTCCTGTCCTGTACTGTTCTATGTTCTTGTGGCCTCTTCTACACTGGAGAAACCAAACGCAGAATGGGTGATTGCTTTGAAGAGCACCTGTGCTCAGTCTGCAGGAGTGACCCTGAGCTTCCAATTACTTGCCATTTTAATTCACCATCCCACTCCCATGCTGACCTGATGGTGTGAGGCATTTGCACTGTTACAACGAGGCCCAACATAAGCTTAAGGACAACACACCATTTTTTATCAGGGCACATTACAGCCTGCAGGAGTCATATTGGATTCTTCAACTTCAAATAACTTGCTCTTTCTTTCTATTTGTATCAGGACTGGCCACTTGTGCTTGCCATTGCACTCCCTCCTTTTTTTTTATTTCTTTCATTTGTATATTTTAGCCTGCTCAACATGAACCAGTAGGCTAGACTATACAACACTATGCAGACTTCACAACATTAGCAACACATTACACAAATTGTCCCTTGGAGGCATTCCCTTTGTTCCACACGTTGCCTTCCCCATCCTTCTCTGCCGTATAAGCTAAGTTGTATTTGCTCTTTCTCAATTCTGATGAAGGGTCTTGGACCTGAAACATTAACTGTTTATTTCTCCACAGATATTGCCTTACCCACTGAGATCTTCCAGCATTTTTCTTTTTATTAACCCATCTTAATTTGTGTGGAGGGATATAGATCATTATGATCCTGTGACAAGGAGGTTCAGAGTCAACGTGGCCTGGACCTCTTTGGAGACCTCAATGGAGACAGCAATCCAGCAATGAGAGTGTGGATAAAGGTCTTTCAGAAGAATATCACATATGTAATCACAGCCTGGGAAAACTCAGTCTTTTTGCAGATGGGCATGTCTTTGCCAACATCTCCAAGGTCACCCACCCTGAATGGTTAGGCATGGTGCCTCCAGTAAGGAA
This sequence comes from Pristis pectinata, assembly GCF_009764475.1. NCBI lineage: Eukaryota > Metazoa > Chordata > Chondrichthyes > Rhinopristiformes > Pristidae > Pristis > Pristis pectinata. The sequence continues at coordinate 39,585,476 of NC_067405.1, read as the reverse complement.
TATTAATCGATATGTCATCACTGTGGCACCCTTTGAATGAATTAAATGATTAAAAACACTCCCTGGAACTTGTAGGACATCTCCAGACTTTAGAAGGTTTTGGGCAGCCTGTCATGCCCTCTGAGAATACATAGGCAGGTCTCCCGATGTCAGCAAGGTGTCTCTTTAAATAATGAAAAAAAGGAACAATCTGGCATATGTTCCAATGCTGCTGGGAATGTTCCAAAGCAGTGGTAATATGAAGATTTCTGCTCCGATTTATGTCAGTACTGACAAAGTATTGAAGTACATAAATAATGACATCATTTGAACTTGTCTGACACCTGGAAAATATCTGATGCACTAACATAGAGGTGCCTGATCTAATTTGACATCTGGCACAACTTCACCTAGAAATTATCTCCTAGTCAGAATGCTCCAAGTACAATCAAAATCAGATCCAATTTGCTGCTCTTCCATGGATCATATAGAATCTTACTATGTTCTTCAACCAGCCATGTGTGGGCTTATCAAAGGCCTTGTTAATACTTACATGGATTACATCAAACACACTGTCCTCATCAACCATCCTTGCTAGCTCCTACTTAATCTTACTGGCTGTACTTTTTCATACCCTCTCTTTGCTTTCCTAATTTTTCTATGAATTTCATATTCTATATTCTACTGTGTTTTATGCTTCCTCTTTTTTGTCTTAACTTCCTCTCTATCCAACTGGTTATTGGTGGTGGGTTCCATGATGGGCAATTTGCTCAGACAAGAACATCCCAATTAAAAAAAGTATGATAATATCTAATGGAACACATGTGTTACGAATTAGGTTACTATTTGGTGAATGTCCCTTTAAGGCATAGTACAGTAATGTGTGTGTGTGTGTGTGTAGGGCGTCATTACGACAACAACAGGAGATAACGACGTTCTGACGTTTTGGTTCAGTCAAAGAGAGAGATGGAGAGAGACACATTGCCTGCTGGTCTCTGTATCGATGGATGAAAAACAATAACTGTGTCTGTCACTACAATCCATGTATGGATTTTTGGAATAATCCAGTGGAGTCCACTTTGTTGTTAACCTGTATAGGGAAACAGGTATTTGTGTGGACGGCCATGTCTCGAATGCCTTTTGGGGTGGCAGATACTTCGGAACAAAGCAGTGAAGATCATCAGTGACTGAGGTGTCATATGGGTTCCATCGTAGAACATTTGGATTTTGTAATTTCTCTCTATTTTCTCTCTACATTTTCTCTTCAATCAACAGTGTTTTGCAAAAGCCTTTGCTCACGTTTCACCTTATGACTTGCTGAACTGAACTTTGAGAACTATTCCTGGACTTAGAGTTTGGGAATTTGCCACACACACACTTCAAGTTTAGTTTTTGGGGTTAATGTTTAATATCTAACATTTTTATTTTTCTTATTATCATAAGTAGTTATTAATAAAATAGTTTCTAACACTTATACATGACTCGGTGTGTTTCTTTTGTTGCTGGTACATAACACATGTTCCATGTGCAGCACAAAGACACAGCTAGTATAGCTGCTGCTTCACAGCTTCAGCAACCCTGGTTCAATCCTGACCTGCGGTGCTATCTGTGTAGAGTTCTCCCTGTGACTGCATAGGTTTCCTCCCGAAGATGTTGGTCGTTTAACTTGCCATTGTAAATTGCCCATTCTGTGTAGACTCCGGTGAAGTTGATGGGAAGTTGGGGAGAATAAAGTGGGATCAATATAAGATTAAATGGGTGCTAGATGATCAGTTTGGACTCAGTGGGTTGAAGGATTTGCTTCTGTGCTGTATGACTCTAGGTTTATCAACTTTTGGATAGCCAGAGATATGCTTTCATGGCACTGTGAAGACATCTGCAGTTCATGTGCTTTCTGTCTCTCATTTAATGGAGTGTGTGTAGCAAAAAAAAGAGCACAGGGAGGGGCAGAGCAGTTGAAGGAATACTGTTAAAATGTATTTTCCACAGTGCAAAAAATATCAAGAATTAAGTATTTGTTACTTCATTCTCTTTCTTCTTCAAAATATTCAGACCTTGAATCCAAAAAATATTTTCTTTAATGCTAAAGGACAAAATTCACCTCATCTAAATATCATGAGTGTAATGGTGTTAGAAATTTTAAGTTAACAATGTGGGGAAAATCTTTCATCAAATTAAATACTCTAAACATAGTTTCTTAATAAAGTTATTTTATTGAGCATAATTGTTCATGATTGGACTCCATACTGTTTGATATGAAGTCCAATAATTTATTGTAGGTGAGTTATTGAGATTTTAGAGAGTTTTATGCAGATTCATGAGGATGTTGTCTGGAAAGGGAAATTTGAAAAGTTGTCTAACTCAATGTAATTCTCAATTCCCTTCTCCTTTGTTGCTTTCTATTAAATATAGCTATTCTGTTCTCCCCAACTACAGCGAATGGCAGCAAGTTCCATATTCCTACCACTTTCTAGAAAACATTCTTGATAGAGAAAGTTTATTTAGAATTCCCTATTTGATTTGTTGGTACTATTTTATGTTGATGATCTATGGCTTTTGCCTTTTCCGTGCAGAAATACTCCCTCTGAGTATACTCTACTAAAATCCTCCTTAATTATAAATACTTCAGTTAGGTCATCCTTCAACTTTTGCTTTTCAAGAGGAAAGAGATCCAGTCTTTTGCATGAAAAATAAAACAAAAAACTGAAATTGCTGGATATCTGAAACAAGAAAATGCTGGAAAAACTCAGCAAGTTAGGCAGCATCTGTGGAAAGAGAAACTGTTAACATTTCACGTCTGTGATTCCTCAGCAGAACTTTGCCAGTCTTTAAATCCTTTGCTAATGATATAAATTTGCTTTTCAGGTATCAATCTAATGAATCTTTTATTGCATCCTTTACAGTTTTTCCACTTTCCTTTATGAAGATCTTGCAGAGCTTCAATACAAGTTTGGTACCACCTCTATTTTTCAAAGCTAGAACTAAACTGTGATGTTTGGATTTCTCTTTGGTCAACCTGTGTGGCTAATTTTAGAGATTTGTCTCTGGTCTACTTACATTGCCAGATCCTGCCACTCATTCTCCTTGGTGCCTTCAATTTTCATGCAGAACCAAGTTGTTACGCTGTCTGTGTTTGTAAATTGCCAACAGCTTGCAGCTGCAAAAGTACATATCACTTCTGCCAATGACATTGACAGTCACCATGCCACTGGTGTCAAGAGTTTATAGTCTGCTCCAACTGTACATAAGATCTTAAGACTGTTAGAAATAGATACACCTAGGCCATTTAATGAGATCATGTGGCTGATGCAACTTTCCTCAGGTCCACTTTTCTGTCTTCTCTCCATAATCTTTAAATCCCCTTATGATTAAAAAAAATCTATTATCTCACCATTGAAAGAGTCCTATATGTTTAAATAAGATCACCTTTGTTGACCCTTTCCTAATAAGACAATCCCTCCATATCAATATCGTCAAGGAGTGAACAACCTTGAGCTAATTATCTTTCCTTAAGCTTTACTATCTAGCCATGCTAGAATAGGGGGCACCAGTTAGTCAAATATGCTAGTTGGTCAAGAGATAAGTACTTGCAGGGGCAAGGCTTTGAGGGATATGGGCTGAACACAGGAAATTGGGACTAGATGGGTTGGCACCGTGGTTGGCATGGACTCGTTGGGCCGAAGGGCCTGTATCCATGCTGTATTGCTCTATGACTCTATGCAAACTCACTATTGCCTCGTCATATGTTATATAACTTCTCTTCTTTTATACTCCAACTCCCTTGAAGTAAAAGCCAGCATTCCATTAGTTTTCCTGCTCACTTGCTGTACCTGTATGCTAGCTTTCTATGTTTCATGGTCAAGGAGACCCAAATCCCGCTGTGATGCAGCTTTTTTCGGTCTTTCTCCATTTAATAATAATAACCTCTTTCATCATTCTTCCTTCCAAAGTGAATAACTTCATATTTTCCCATATTATACCCCTTTTTGCCCACTCACTTAACCTATTAATATCTTTCTGCTACCTGTTTGGATCATTCCCACAGCTTGCCTACCCACCTACTTAAGTATCATCTGCAACTTTGACGAGTACTTTCACTTCCTGTCTACAATCACTGGTATATATTTTAAACAGTTGTGGTACCCCACTGGTTACAACCTGAAATTGACCCTATTATCCCTCCTTATTGCTTCCTGCTCATTAACCTTTTAATCATGCTAATACATTCCCTCCAACACTGTGAGTTCTTATCTTGTGAAGCAACACCCTCTGTGGCACCTTTTCAAATGTTTCTTTTGAAAATGTAGGTATATGAAAATGTAGGTCTATCCACTCTGGCCAATACTTCCTGAAACAACTCTGATAAATTTGACAGATATGAATTCCTCTTCATGAAACCATGTAGATTCTGTTTGATCAGACAATAACTTTCCAGATGTTCTGCTATTTCCTCTCTGATAATTGAACCATAGAACCATAGAACCATAGAACCATACAGCACAAAACAGGCCCTTCAGCCCACCATGTTGTGCCGTCCATCAAACCACCCTCACACTACCTAACCCCTTCCTCCCGCATATCCCTCCATCTCACATTCCTCCATATGCCTATCCAACAAGCTCTTGAACCTGTCCAATGTATCTGCCTCCACCACCACCCCAGGCAGTGCATTCCATGCACCAACCACTCTCTGGGTGAAAAACCTCCCCCTGACATCTCCCCTGAACCTCCCACCTGTAACCTGAAAGCCATGCCCTCTCGTCTTGAGCATTGGTGCCCTGGGAAGGAGGCACTGACTGTCTACTCTATCTATTGCTCTCAATATTTTAGATACCTCTATCATGTCTCCTCTCATCCTCCTCCTTTCCAGTGAATAAAGCCCTAGCACCTTAAGCCTCTCCTCATATTCAATACTCTCTAATCCAGGCAGCATCCTGGTAAATCTCCTCTGCACCCTCTCCAACGCCTCTACATCCTTCCTATAATGAGGCAACCGGAACTGAACACAGTACTCTAAGTGTGGCCTAACTAGAGTTTTGTAAAGCTGTATCATCACCTCGCGGCTCTTAAACTCAATCCCGTGACTTATGAAAGCCAACATCCCATTGGCCTTCTTAACTGCTCTTTCCATCTGTGAGGCAACTTTCAATGAACTGTGAATATGAACCCCCAGATCTCTCTGCTCCTCCACACTGCCAAGTACCTTGCCATTTACCCAGTACTCTGCCCTGGAGTTTGTCCTTCCAAAGTGTACCACCTCACACTTCTCCGGATTGAACTCCATCTGCCACTTGTCAGCCCAGCTCTGCATCCTATCAATATCCCTCTGTAAGCTCCAACAGCCCTCCACACTATCCACAACACCGCCGATCTTAGTGTCGTCCACAAACTTACTAACCCAGCCCTCCACCCCCTCATCTAAGTCATCTATAAATATCACAAAAAGTAGAGGTCCCAGAACTGATCCCTGCGGGACACCACTAGTCACTGCCCTCCAATCCGAGGGCACTCCTTCCACCACAACCCTCTGCTTTCTACATGCAAGCCAATTCCTAATCCACACAGCCAAGCTTCCCTGGATCCCTTGGCCTCTGACCTTCTGAAGAAGCCTACCATGAGGAACCTTATCAAACACCTTACTAAAATCCATGTAAACCACATCCACCGCACTGCCCTCATCAATCTTCCTGGTCACCTCCTCAAAGAATTTTAACATTTTTCTGATACTAGATCTTAGGTTAACCAGCCTATACTTAAGGCTTTTTACCTCCCACACTTTTTAAATAAGGGTATTATATTGGCAGTTTTTCTAAGTCTGTGGGACTTCTCCAGAATCTAATGATTTTTGGAAGATTTCAACCACTGCATCTCCTATCTCTGCACTTCTTTTAGAATCCAAGGAATAAAACCATCAGGAAGGGGATGTGGCAGCTTTTAACCCCAATGTGAATTCTCGAGGTATGGTGATGGGATTTAATCCCTCCCCTGTGTTTCTTAGTATTAATAGGATATTCATTGTCTTTTCTAGAATGATGCAAAATACATGTTTGACTACTCTGCCATTTCCTTGTTTCCCATAACGATTTTCCAGCTTCAGGTCCTATGTTCACTTGGCATCTCTCTTCGCTTTTATGTATTTAAAGAAACTCTTATTGTCAATTTTTATATTTCTGGCTAGTTTTCCCCCATAGTTTATTTTTCATTGATTTATCTTTAAGTCTTTCTTAACTGGATTCTGAATTTATCTCAAGCCTACCAATACTTTTGCCAATTTATGTTTCCTTTTTGGATTAACACCCTCCCTCCCTAATTTCCTTGATGGTTCGCCCTTCCCACCCAAAGAATTCTTCCTCCTCATTGGGATACATTCTTGCTGGAAATCATGAATTAACTCCTTAAATATCTGCCACTGTTTGTCTGTTGTCCTACTTCCTTACTTGCCTAAGGAATCTAAATGCTACCTTCTAACACTATCCCTCTAGCCATGTGTTCATTTTATCTCTTCTCCTTTTATCTGTTCTTGGACATGTAGAAGGATAGATTACTGTCTTTGAGGTCTTGCTTCTTAATTTTTCTCCTCCTGCAGGAGAAACAAGCAGGATGATAAATTTGAGATGAGGACACTACAAATTCTCTCCTTATACTGCAAAGGGAGGATCCAGGGATAGATGGACGCCCACTCGAAAGCAATTAAGATAAGGACTATCATGTGATTTAGTCCCAGAACAGTATATAATGAGACGTGGGATTGTGCAGAGCCCTGTATTTGTAAAAGCAAAAGCACTAGGGCCACTGGGAGGAAATGTGAGAGTAAAGTCATTAGCCCACTCCTGGTACAGGACTCAATCATGGACAATCCATTCCCATACTACAGCACTCAGATACTGATGGAGGTAGGGGTTACAAGGTGATCACACAGGGCTAGTAATGTCAGCAACAACTGATCACAGGTTCATCACTGTTTGATTGGCTCTGTGTTTATAAGAGAATTTTGTACATTGGGCAAAGATGTTGGGAGATGCTGTGCCATGCCTCTGATTATGTACAAAAATGCCATATCATGTACAATCAGGGAGAATACATGAACTTGCATTGATGTTTAAGATCAGTCAAAATAATTGCCTTTCTGTTTGACCTGAAGAAGGGTCATGTCAGTGATTCTTTTTGACACAACACTCACTTTATGACAGCAACAGTTAAGAAGTGTTTAGACAGGCACATGAACAGGCAGGGAATTGAGGGATGTACAGCACGTGCAGGCAGACGTGCAGTTTAAATTGTCATCATAGTCAGCACAGACATTGCGGGATCCTGTGCTGTAATGTTCCATGTTTGTCCTATTTACCAATCAGCTACCTTCCCTGCTACCTGTCAATCTTTGAATCCTGCTGTCATCTCTGGAGCCCTGCCTCCAGGTTCCATTATGAACTAATGAAACCTGTTCCAGCTTTAAACTCAAGGAGGCTGTTTCCATTGTTCTAAACACATGCAGTCTGCCACTGCTTTAAATTCTCAGAGTCTATTCCTAATGTTTGATGTTTTCTTTGATTATGCGAAAAATATCTAGCCATTTTGGGTGGCATGGTAGTGCAGTGACATAGAAGTTAGTACTTGATCAAGGTTTCTTCCCACATTCCAAAAATATGCTGTAAATTAGAAGGCTACTGTTAATTACAGCCAATGCAGGCAAAAGAATCAAAGGGGTGTTGAAGGGCATGTGAGAGAGAATAACTTGCAGGGTTAAAGGAAAATAAGAAGAGGAGGAGTAGGACTGATGGGATTGCTCTGTTAAGACTGACATGGATCCAGTGGGTTGAATGGCCTCTTCCTGTGTTGTAAAAAGTAAGAAGATTCAGTAGGATAATATAAGATCTGCTGAGGGTTCTGAATCTGATTGAGATGGCTTGGCATTGTGTACATGATAAGAAAAGACGAGAGCAAGTGTGGCTAACAGGAGAAAATAGTTGTGGAGACAGTAGCCCTTATTGATTATGTATGTACAAGCAGAAGGAAATAGGATAAAGTGATCCATTCTGAAGAAGGAAGAAAGATACGGAGGGAAGAAAACCCCAGTGCTTTTCCTCCCTCCCTATCTATGTATGTGAAGATAGGGAGGGAGAAAAACACTGGGATTAAACTGGCATGGGTCTGTACAAAGAGAGCAAGTGATGAGAAGGATACATTTTTCCTGCATTGTAGCCAGGTCTTTGGAAGAAAACTGCTAGAATCGACCAGGTGTTCCACTTCCCTGCATTTTATGGAACATTTATACAACAAAAGAGAATGTTCTACCATTTTATAACTGCTCCATGATCATCCTCATGGCTGCATTAGAGAACTTGGAGAGTCGTGCACATAGTGTGTATCAAAATAATTTGGTTCTACTGACCATGCTTTGGAATGTGTACATCTTGCCAGGTGCAGTTTCCTTTGTCTTGAGCTTTCTCAATTAGCACACCACCTATATCGAGCATAGTTAGTGCCCATATACTATTCCTCTTTTCTTCAAATGAAACCCAACCATGAAGGCTGACCAAGACATCCACTCACTCACTGCCTGCCCATATATTGTAAAGAAAAGTAACATTACACTGCCCACCACCACCACTTCCCATATGTTGAAGAAAACATTACAAGTAACAGAAAATTAAATTATTTATATTGGTTTATGCTGGAACTGAGATAACAAATCATTTTCTTGGATCAATGTAAATAGGAGCAAAAGTGTAATTGGCGAGGCAGGTCCCAAGTCACAGCTTCTTTATTTGCAGCTCCTTTCATGTAAATCTGAGTGTATCGTGCTTCAAACACTCGTTTGAAATACTCCTGAGATGATATTGCCCAAGCTGGCAACATCATAAGCCCATATATTTCAAAGATTCCCTTCTGTGCACTCTATGCCATCAAGTAAAGGTACAAAGATCTTTGATCAAAGGATGCAACTTCAATCCACAGTTCTTCAACTAATTTTTATTTAGTTCTTCAGGATTTTTGTATTTATTCTGTGCTGCAGAATGCCACATTTTATTAAATGATGCAGAAGTGAATATATACTCAGCTATAATTAGTCCTGAGGCAATCATTTTCAAACAAGACAGGAAAAGGCTATGGACTTTATTTATATGAAGGTTATTGAACTGTCATGTGATTTTCAATGTTAATATGGTTGATCAACTTTAAACGTTTTGAAAAAAATATTTTAAGACGTCTGAAAATAATTTTGCATTTCTACTTTACAAATTATGAACTGTATTCCCTTACATACATCATTCTCATGCAAACAGGTCATGGTGCTCCAGCCTCTTATGGTTTTTTTTTGTGAGAGGGTGGCTCCTCTCATCATACTGCCACCTCGAGGAGAAATGTTCTTTTCACAGGCAGTTCTCCTCCAAGCCAGTGGAGCTCACTGGATGCTTTGATTGTTGGAGGGTTCTCTGGAGATTTTCCTTGTATTAGGACTCTCAAGATGATATTTCTCTTGATTTGTCTAAGAATGAATAAGCACAGACTTTTTCAGGAACAATATATTAATCAATTTCTTAATATAAAGAAAAATGCTTCACTGGAAATATTACAATTTTCTTCTTGAATTGATCCGTGAACTGTTAAGTAGAAAGTTTCTGCAGCAAAAAACCACTGTGCACATTAGCTTCACCGTACTTGTTAGATACTTGACGAATGGAGATTTTCGTTCAGTTTCCAGTTCAGTTTCCAGCAGGGGAATTCTTTGAAATAATCTATTCTTTACACTGTAATTCATACTAATGCTAAGAGATTACCTTAGTCCCTCAATCATAAGCAAAATACTGTATACCACTGAAAATAAAAAAAAACGCAGATGCTGGAATCTAAAACAAAAACGGAAAATGCTGGAAACACTCAGCAGGTCAGGACCCATCTGTGTGAAGAGAAGCAAAGTCAATGATTCAGGTTGGAGACTGTTTCTCAGAAATGAAAAGGAGACGAGAAATTTGTAAAGCTACAGAAAGGGTGGGGGAGCAGAGATGTCTCTGATAGGGTTAAACCAGGGTGACCATGAGGATAAGCCATAAGCAAGGTTTTCTGTCTAATGAGTGAATGAGAGCAATGTATATTATTCCAAACTTTCAATCTGTTTTCTATTGAATTATCCACAAGTATTTCTAACAGCCTTTTTCCAGGAATGTTGATTTTATTTAATTCTATTTGATTGGACAGCACAGTCATTCCCTACTCTCCTACTTTAAAATACAGTTCAAAATATGAACATGAGGCTACAATACTTGTTGACAAGTGTATTCTTGAGAGCAGCTGATTTTCTACACATCTCAAAAAATGCAATAATATGAGTGAAGTCTTACAAATCTTTCTTCACAAAAATGCCACAAAGTTTGAGATTCTGCCATGAATGTGGATCCCATTTTCTGGCTGCCAGTGACTTGGCAATTGTGGTCCTACTCTGGGCTCCTCTTGGACTAAGTCAGCACTGGCCAGTATGGCATACTGGCAAGTATGTGGCCAACACTTTATTTGCAATACAACTGCACAGGGAAGAAATTTATATGAAGGCATTCATATAACCATAGCAGCAAGAAATTTAAGTTAGTTTCACTCCCGCTCATTGAATGTAGCAGTGGATATAAACTTGCAATAACTCCCCAGTACTTATGCTGTACAAATTATTTGTTAAATTTGCACCAGCTTTAATCTGGCGCAGGAAGAGAAGTCCACTCATTTCAATAACGAGGATCTACTGAGAAGTACAAAGGTATTTTTTAATAGTATTTTTTAAAAATTCATTGACTTTAATTAAATGCTGTTAATTGTTTTTTTTAAGTTTTCAAATCATTTTTAAAGTTTAATTATTTCATGGACCTTTGCACAGTTTTGATAACGGGCTGAGCCAAGGGCATGATGCAACAATTAGAGAGATGTTCAACCTTATCATAAGCAGGACTTATTAATTCTGCCAGCACTTCCCAACCCAGCCCCACCATGTGACAGTTCTCACGTTGTCACATTTCAGAGAGCAAGCTTACAATAGCAGATCCACAAAAGATAAGTTTGTACTCATCACACAGGTCAACAGCTGAATGTGGGTAGCTCACTGCTGACAGCAAAATCAGTCCCCCATGTATACTTTAAGTCTTTTATATAAGATTAGAAGCTAACTCTTTCCTCCACCTTATTCAGCTATAAGTGCCATTCTGTTGGATTGTTGCAAGCCTAAATCTTCCATAATATCACTTTTTCCTGTTTCTTTTTTCCATTTTTTTAAGTTCACTGATGCACATTGGGGTTGATATAGTGGGCTGGAAGTTCATATCCATAGTTAGATGTGCTAAGATAATGCTAGAGTGATGACCCACACCATGTTGTCCTTGAGCAAGATTATCAAGCAAGCAACTGAGATTTTGGAGATGACAATCCTGCTTTTCTTCTCTATTTGCATGTATTAAGAGTGAATATCATGCTTAAACTGACCTGTACTGACTGACACCACACCTAAACCATAGGAGACCACTGAATGAAATCATCATTGTGCAGCTTGGGAGTAGTAAGAGCATTTACAGCAGCACAAACACTGGAGAAGGCACTCCAGTTCATCAAAGCTGAAATGGAAATCTTGCTGTAAGTTGTAGACATCTGCAGAAGACTCCTCCATGTTAGGAGGCCCAAGAAGACGACTGAAGCACAATGAAGCACCAGTGGACTTATAAACCTCTCAATGAGCTCTGCCTGTCCAAATTATTAGATTTCTATCACCACTGACTCAGAAACCCTTAGGATCCGGATGCATTGTTCCTTGGACGGTTGGAGATAAGAGCATGGCTTTTGAAAAATATTGGAGAAGGCTCTCCTAGCCCGAATGCATTTGCTCCTCACTGAGGCACTTCTGGCAAGTTGCCTTTGTTTCCTTTCTTCTTGCTCCTGGTTTTGCTGGGGGATTAGCTGAACCTCAGCTAAAGCACCTAAAATAAACAGTAACAAAATAAAACTAATCTGGACACTCGCTCAGACTCAAGATAAAAACCTTCCATTTGCAGTCTTTAGCCCCTTAGGATGGAATGGAGCGAACTGTGCTCTAACTGACTCCTGGACAAACCTACAAATAAACAAAGCTCTATTAAATAGCGTAGGGTGTGCTTTTGCCATTTGTACCAGCTGTTCTATGCTCATGCAAGGGGTTCATTAGGTTTACATGGAGTTACATGTGTTGACGACATTTACATGTGTTCTGCCTGATCAGTCCACATGAAAGGCTTGGAAGCAGGTGATTGAAAGTTGCATCATATGTCATGAGTGCTGTAAAATCACAATTACATATCATTAGAACATAGAACAGTACAGCACAATACAGGCCCTTCGGCCCACAATGTTGTGCCGACCTATATAATCACCTACTCCATGATCAATCTAACCCTTCCCTCCTTCACAGCCCATACCCTTCCATTTTTCTTATATCCATGTGCCTATCTAAGAGTCTTTTAAATATTCCTATTGTATCAGCCTCTACCACCACCCCCAGCAGTGCGCTCCAGACACCCACTACTCTCTGCGTAAAAAAACTACCTCTGATACCTCCCCTAAACTTTCCTCCTCTGACCTTAAACTGATGTCCTCTGGTATTGGCCATTGTCATCCTGGGGGAAAAGGGATGGCTGTCCACTTTATCTATGCCCCTCATATTCTTATACACCTCTATCAAGTCGCCTCTTGTCCAGCATCACTCCAAAGAGAAAAGCCCTAGCTCGTTCAGCCTTTCCTCATAGGACATGTTCTTTAATCCAGGCAGCATCCTGGTAAGTCTCCTCTGCACCCTCTCTAAAGCTTCCACATCTTTCCTATAATGAGGTGACCAGAACTGAACACAATACTCTATAAGTGTGGTCCAACAGAGTTTTATAGAGCTGCAACATTACCTCACAGCTCTTGAACTCAGTCCCCCAACTAATGAAGGCCAGCACGCGATATGCCTTTTTAACCACACTATCAACTTGTGCAGCAACTTTGAGGGACCTATGGACTTGGACCCCAAGATCCCTCTGTTCCTCCACACTGCTAAGAATCCTGCCATGAGCCTTGTACTCTGCCTTCAAGTTCGTTCTTCCAAAGTGTATCACTTCACATTTTTCCGAATTGAACTCCATCTGCCACTTCTCCGTCCAACTCTGTATCCTGTCTATATCACATTGTAACCTACAACAACCCTCTCCACTATCCACAACACCTCCAACCTTCATTTCATCTGCAAACTTACTAACCCATCCCTCCACTTCTTCATACAAGTCATTTATAAAAGTTACAAAGAGCAGGTGTCCCAGAATAGATCTCTGTGGAACACCACTTGTCACTGACCTCCTGGCAGAATATGCTCCATCTACCTTCTGAATTCACACAGCCAAGTCTCCATGGATCCCATGTGTCATGACTTTCTGGATGAGCCTACCATGGGGGACCTTGTCAAACATCTTACTAAAGTCCATATGCACCACATCCACCACTCTACCTTCATCAATTTCTTTTGTCACCTCCTCAAAAAACTCAATTAGACTCGTGAGGCATGTCCTGCCCCTCACAAAGCCATGTTGATTATCCCAAATAAGTGTGTGTTTTTCCAAATGCTCGTAAATCCTGTCCCTAAGAATCCTCTTCAATAGTTTAGCCACCACTGACGTAAGACCCACTGGTCTATAATTCCCAGGATTATCTCTATTACCTATCTATTACCTAACAACAGAACTACATTTGCCATCATCCAATCCTCTGGTATCACTCCTGTGGCCAGGGAAGATGCAAAGATCATCATCAATGCGCCGGCAATCTCTTCCCTCTCTCTTTTTTAATCTTTTTATTGAATTTCAAATTGATTTCAAATTAATATACATAACAATAGTGAATATACGTATGGTGGGAGATCGGATTAACAATAATAACAGTTAATATATACATTCACAGGGAATAAAATATATAATCTGAACCTCCCAATCTCTTACTAAGTGAGCATGATACAAAAAAAAATTTGAAAAGAAATTTAATTATATGAAAAGAGAAGCCCCAAATTAAAAAAAAATAGACAAAAGCAAACCAAAAACTTCAAAAAAAAACTGGACTGATATTTCTTTGGTTAAAAAAATATTATTATGTCGTTAGCTCCGCTCCTCTATATTCAAAGGTTATTGAAAGGGATTCGAAAAAGGTCTGCTTATATCATATGGAAATACTGAATGAATGGACTCCAAACTTCCTCAAATTTAAGCGAAGGATCAACAGTACCATTCCTAATTTTTTCTAAATTTAAGCTTCCCTCACTTCTGGAGTAATCTGGGGTATATCCCATCCGGCCCCGGGGACTTATCTATCCTAATCTTTTTCAGAAGCTCCGACGCTACCTCTTTCTTAACCTCGACATGCTCCAGCACATTAGCCTGTTCTAGGCTGACCTCACATTCATCAAAGTCCCTGTCCCTGGTGAACACTGAAGCAAAGTATTCATTGAGGACCTCCCCTACCTCTTCCGCCTCCAGGCACACGTTTCCCCCTTTATCCCTGAGCAGTCCTACCCTCACTCTTGAGGTGACAAAATGAATTTTGGATGAGGAATGACAATTTACATAGATGAAATTAGTTTTGTGGGGCTTGGTGAGTGATTAAATTTACACACCATGTGCTTCAAAGCATAATATTTTCTGAAGGGATGTTGAGGTGAAGTTACTCAATGAGAATTGTTCTGAAATATCTAAAGTTCTTGTGATTTCTTAAGATTATCGTGAAGAAGACTGTGAAATCATAAAAGGAACAATGAACGCTACTGGATTTCCACTTTTAATTCCATTTGTAAATTCTCTAGAAGTTACTGTCAGTTTCATTGTGTAATAATTGTGAACACTGACGGTTTTGCCATTGATACAATCAGAATATCCAGACTATGTTATTTTCCATCAAATAAGAAGCATGAAGTAAAAAAACTCTGGGTTAAAAGAATGAAGAGAAGCCCAGTGGTGCTCAAAATAAGAGAAATAACAAATATCTGTCAATATTTATTAAATCCTGCGCAAGCTCCCTCAGTGTCCACTTATTATGTGCTTTTTTCCTGAACTCTCTTTGCAAATGACTAATGTTAAATTACTTTATCTGTCAATAAGAGAACTACGTCATATCTAACTATTACACATGACAATTAGATTTGATTGACAGAGGGATTCTACTGGCAATGAGGAAATGAGAACAAAGCGCATGAAGATCAAGCAAAAGTAATACAGTCAATCCATACACTTCACCGCTCTCAATAGCAAGAACCTGTGATCAGTTAAATGGATACAAGCAGAGAGGTTGACTAGGTTACGAGAAAAAAGATACACTATTAAACACATATTCCCTTTCAAGGGGCAATTACTTTCAGCAAAAAGCAGGAAGGCGACAATTTAAATAGAGTGTGACTTATTTTTTTTCTGTGAGTAATAATTACTCATGCTAAGATGTCAGCTGATTAATAATCATGCTTTTATTTACTTTAAATTCAACACTGTTTCCGTTTATTTTAAACTTAGAAATACTTCTTGGAACTGCATTAATACTAAAAGTATTGCAGCCAGCAACAGAGGTGGTTGGTCTCCTCAATAATTGGCAGGACCTCATTTGGGTTCAACTTTCCTGGCTCATTTTGCACCTACCTTCAAAATACACCATCACACAATGCTATGCTGCTGACTGGTCAACTAATGTGTAAATGGAGTAACAGTAAGAACATAAGAAATAGGAGCAGGAGCAAGCCATTTGGTCCTTTACATCAATGACCTTTCATCAGAACTGGCCAGTTCATTGTTAAGTTTGCGAGCTGTGATATGCCAAGTCACCAGTAAGATGCTATTCTTTAGACTTATATTGGGTTTCATTGGAACAGGTGAAAGGTGGAAAGCTCTTTGTGAAAAGGGGATGAAGAATTAAAGTGACAGGCAATTGCAATCTCAAGGTCACCCTTGCTAAGTGAACAAGAAATCCTACAAAGCAGTGACCCAATCTGCATATGGTATCTCCATTGTAGAGAAGGCCACATTGTAAGCACCTAATGCAATATATGAGGTTGGAAGGGTACATGAATTGGTGCTCTATCTGAAAGGAGTGTTTGAGCCTTTGGATGGTAAGAATGGAAGGTAATAAGGTAGATGTTGCATCTTCTGCAAATAAATGGAAAGGTGTTGTGAGAACGGGTATTGATTGAGGAGGAACCAGGGTGTCAAATTCTAAAGGGAGCATTCCTTTCACAATGTTAGATCTCTTTGTTAGTCATATGTACACCAAAACACACAGTGAAAATGCATCTTTGCGTAGAGTGTTCTGGGGGCAGCCTGCAAGTGTCGCCACACTTGGTGCCAACATAGCATGCCCACAACTTCCTAACCCGTACGTCTTTGGAATGTGGGAGGAAACCGGAGCACCCAGAGGAAAGCCACGCAGTCACAGGGAGAACGTACAAACTCCTTACAGACAGCAACCGGAATTGAACCTGGGTCGCTGGTGCTGTAATAGCGTTACACTAACTGCTACACTACCGTGCCTGCCATGTTTTGGTTCATTCTTCCATCTCCACCCACACCCACTCTAGGGCAATCTGTCTTGTCTTTCTTCATAAAAAATGCCTGTCCTCTGAGTATCTGCAGTATTGTCTGTTTTTATTTTAGATAGTCGACATCTGCAATTTTTTCAACCAAAAACATCTTTCCTTGTCCAAAGTATGACTCCAGTTATTGTAGGGTTTTCTCCTTGATGCCCATTGATTTCAAATTTAAGACCATTACTCTAATGTTATCTCCACTTCTGGATCAAGGCTGTGATGGGGTTAGAAGCCAAGTGGTAATGCTACCCAAACTGGAGATCAGTGAGAAAGTTATTGAAGAATAAGTACTACTTGATAGTACTGCCAATGACATCTTCCTTGCTTACTGATGATTAACGGTAGACTAATTAGCTAGACTGGATTTGCTTTTTTGAGAGGAGGAGCTACTTAGGCAATTTTACACATTGTTAGATAGATCCCATTATTGAAACAGTATTGAAACAGCTTTTTTAGATGCATAACTAGTTATGGATCACAAGTTTTCAATACTCCAGCTGAAATGTTTCTTAGTCCCATGGTGTTTTCTGTATTCAATGCTCTTGCCCATTTCTTTATATCAAGACTGACTTCTATAATGATGGGGATCTCAGGAGGAATCCTTCTGATGAAAAGTCAATGAGCTGAAACCTTAACTCTGCTTTCTCTCTCCACAGACTATATCAGGTTGTTTGACTAATACGTGGGACAGGTCTCCCAATTTAAACACCAGTTGAATGATTTTGTGAGAAGGCTTTTCAAGGTCAAGTGAACCATTTCAATTTAAGTTGCATTGAGGAATTTGGTATCAACTTGTCACAGGGCTTTGTACATTGTGTACAACCCATCCTCTATGGATGGAAGTTATGATTTATTTAATTTTCATTCCTGCAGACCTATCCACGATGAAGCATCAAATTGCTGACATTATGGGTTTCAGTGCAGAACATGTGAGAACCATCGTGCCAAGTATACTGCTGTAGAAGCATAGTCTGTAATCTTGCTAGTCCACCTTGCTGTCATCCATGCACAGATTATTGCCAATGTGGCTTTGATTTGAGGTGGGGTTTGCAGGTGGTCTTGTGAGGTATCACAGCCAGCTAGTGATCCATTCTCCAATTATTATTAGGATTACCCCTAATGAGTGACAGTAGCTGCATCGAGCAAATACCTGTTATTCTCCTTCAAGAGAGTGGTACTTGTGTTCTCACCCCTGCCACTCAACCAATGTTTTTGTGATTAACTGTCAGACACCCACCTTGGTTTTTTGATCCCCATGCCAAGATGGCACAGGCTATAGCTCTGCCTTCTAGATCCAGGACTTTTAGAGGTCATTGTCCAAGACCATCTGCAGATTCTCCCTCTGAAAGTCAAAAACATTTCACCAACCATGCTGCAGCAACCAGGGTAGCACTGAGAGAAGCACTAACACAAGTAATAATATTTGGATGGCCAATGCTAAGGGAATGTACAGGAATTCTCATCTTCAGTTTGTTGAGTATATAAGTATTAGAGAATGATTTAATTCATATATTTGTTTGGAAATGTCATCTTGTACAGATTTTTATTTCCAAATTATGGCATGCAATATTGCTTATTGACACAGAGGGAAGAGGAGGTATGGAAATGTTGAGTAATGCAGAATTGAGTTTTCCCCATTTTAAATATGTACATTAATCTGAGTTAATCGATTCATCTGGCACTCAATTAATTAATAATGTTTCAATGTCAGCATAATTGAATCAAAGTAAAAGTATTGTTTGCTAGAAAGTAACAGCTTCTGCTAAATACTGTGCTTCGATAGATCAGTAGATCAATTTCTATAGGGATACCTGAACTCCTTTTCAAACACGAAGCAAAAAGGCATACTGATAAATTATCCAGACAAGAAATGGAAAAATAGATGATATTGTCTTTCTTACACCAGTCAGGGACCACCTGATTAATCCCCCTGAAGGAAGCATTGGGTTCAGGCAGTTCCTCATATGTCAACATTGAAAGACAAAGGAACCACTTAAAGATTTGATCAAATCACAGAAAAAAGTTAAAGCAAAGGGTGAGACTGCACAATGATATTTCATGAGAGGACAAATGGGACACTTGTAAACGAACAGTTATCAGCATACAGGTTAAACCTATTCCCAAATGAAAAATCTGTCAAACTATCCTGATCAGTAATGGATGGACAAATTGAAAATGAAATAAAAGCTATGTACCATATGAAAAGAAAGCTAAGAAACAGCTTATTAGGATAAATAAGTAAAATCCAAAATCCTTTGAAAGGATAATCAAAAGGACATAAAAAGGAAGCAAGACAAACATATTGCTAAACATTACACAAAAAAAGTTTGTTTAGCAGCATAGCATCAAAATATCAGCCAGAAGAACTGGTGAAACCATAAAGATCTTTGAAAACTGAAGATAAGCATGCATTATTAAGTAAATAATAGTGTATGCCATCCTTCTCCAGGTACTCACAGGTGAAAACACTCAGCAGGATGCCTTCTCCATGTAAAGATACCCCAAGTAAGACTGATGCCTTTGTTACAAGTGAAGCTATATTTGTTAAAACCAAAAAAAATCTCGGAAATATTTTCCCCAGAATCCTGAAAAGCACTATGGATAAGATTTACAAAGCCCAGACAATCATTACTATAAAATCTCTAGTTACTGGTGAGTTACTAGAAAAGTGAAAGAAACAGGCTAATATAGAGATACAAGAGACTGCAGATGCTGAAATCTGAAGAAAAAAAAACGAACTGCTGGATGAACTCAGCGAGTTGAGCAGCACCTGTGGGGGAGAGGAATTGTTGATTTTTTTGGATCAAGACCCTGCATTAGAACTGAGAGTGGAGATGGAGGAAAGTTGGCATAAGGAGGAGAGGGTGAGGGATGCAATAGGGGCCAGCAGGTGATGGGTGGACAGAGGATGGATGGATAATGATGGGACGAAGCAGCCATGTGGGGAAGGGGAGGGGTGGAGTTGTGAGACAGAGGCAGGTGGGTGATAGGTGAAATCAGACAAGGAAAGGAAAAGAGAAATATGAAGCCAGGTGCAGGGAGGGGTGCGTGAAGGGGAGATACTGGGGGTTGATAAATGGGGACACAAAGGCTACAAGTGCTGGAATCTAGTAAGTTAGGAAGGTGGTAATGGGGAAACATTAAGGGAAAGATGAAGGGAAAATAGAACCATGGGTGATGGGGTCTGGTGGGGGTGAAGGAGCTGTGGGAGAACAGGGAGAGGGAGAGGGAGAGAGAGAGATAAACATAGGATGCAAGGGTTACTTGAAATTGGAAAATTCAATGTTCATACCATTGGGTTGTAGACTCTCTGTGCAGAATATGAGGTGTTGTTCTAGTTTGAGTTTGGCCTCACTCTTGACACTGGATAAGGCTGAAGATGGACAGGTCAATGGGGGAATGGGAAGGGGAGTTGAAATGGCATGGTGCATGCAACCAGAAGCTTGGGATGGCCATTGCGAACAAAGCACAGGTGCTCTGCAAACCGGTTACTTAATCTGCGCTTCGTCTCGCTGATGTACAGGAGGACACATTGGGAGCACCAAATGCAGTAAACAAGGTTGGAGGAGGCGTACATGAAAGTGGTGTTTAGGTCCCTACATGGTGGTGAGGGATAAGGTGTAGGAACAAGCGTTTCACTTCCTACAGGTGAAGGGGAAAGTGCCAGCAGTCAGCGAGGGGTGGGTTGGGAGGGATGAGCAGACCAGGGAGTCGCAGAGAGAGTGGTCCCTGCGGAAGGTGGTAAGAGATGGGGAGGGGAAGATATGGTTAGTAGTGAGGTCTTGTTGCATTTGGCGGAAATGACAAAGGATGATATGCTGCATGCAGGGGCTAGTAGGGTGAAAGGTGGGGACTAGGGGAGTTCTATCTCTGTTCTGTTTGGGTGGGGGTGTGCATGAGTGCAGAAGTACGGGAAATCCAAGAGAGAGGGCTCCATCAACCACAATGAAAAGGAAGCCATATTTCCTGAAAAAGGAGGACATTTCAGATGTCCTGGAATGGAAGGCATCATCTTGAAAGCAGATGTGGTAGAGAAACTGGGAAAAAGGAGATTGCATTCTTACAAGAGACAGGATGAGAAGAGGTGTAGTCTAGGTAGATGTGGGAGTCAGTGGGTTTATAATAAATGTTAATGGATTGTTTGTCTCCTGAGATAGAACATAGAACATAGAACACTGCAGCACAGTACAGGCCCTTTGGCCCACAATGTTGTGCCGACATTTTATCTTGCTCTACAATCTATCTAACCCTTCCCTCCCATGTAGCTCCCTATTTTTCTATCATTCATGTGTCTATCTAAGAGTCTCTTAAATGTTCCTAATGTGTCTACCCCCACAACCTCCACAAGCAGTGCGTTCCACGCACCCACCACTCTCTCTGTAGAAAACTTACCCCTGACATCCCCCCATACCTTCCTCCAATCACCTTAAGATTATGTCCCCTCGTGTTAGCCATTGTTGCCCTGGGAAAAGGTCTCTGACCGTCCACTCGATCTATGCCTCTTTATGATGGGGACAGAAAGATCCAGAAAAAGCAGAGAAGTGTCAGAAATGGTCCAAGTGAGTTTCAGAGCAGGGTGGAAGTTAGTAATGAAGGTATGAACAGGCTAATATGATGTGCATATTCAGAAAAGGCAACTACAGACCCATTAGTCTCGTGCATCCATCAGTTCCCTTTTATCAACAGAACATGTCAATTCTTCAAAGAACTCCTATAGATGGGCAAACATAACTTCCTTTTCACAAAACCATGTTGGCTTTGCGTGATTAGTTTGAATTTTTCCAAAAGCCTGTAACTGCTCACATGTCTATCATGTTTATTGCTAATGGATTTGTCAAAAAACTCACCACCTGGTGCAAATTTTTTTAGAGTTGGTTCCCAGCATCTGTAGGTGTGAGCATGCTTGAACAGACCTTTCATTTAAAAGCTAATCCATGAGATCAATTTCTCATCAGGTCCCAATAGTGGTTTCTTGGCCCACTCCTTTCTGTCTCATTCTCAGGACCTTCCTGGAGGCTCTGTTAATTTGACCCCTAGCAACCTTCATGTGTCTCACTCTCTATTCTGCAGACACCCACAGCCACCTCCATTGATTATGATTTCATATCCAAATGGTCACCCTAATGTGTCAGGATTGCAGGATTCCAGCTGCCACTCAAGGTTTGTCATTTTAAATTGATAAACTGAATAAAACTCATTAAGAAATCTGATTAGGAATATAATGATGCAGACCAAAATACTGCAGATGCTAAAACTCTGAAAAATGTTGGAGATGCTCAGTAGGTCAGGCAACATTTGCACAGAAGGGTAAGTTTGACTGTGATTGTGACATTTGGTCCCTATGGGCAAAGCATTGAAGGCATGCATGTGAGGTTGTGCTTGAGGTCACAGGAATTCACAAATCTCATTGGGGATCAAATGTCCATAAAAGTAGCATGGCTTTGGGGCAAACGCTATAGTAAAACCTGATTGTTCTGTAGGTAAATATGAACTATCATATTTCACACAAGTTAATTTCAAAATCTCACTGCAGACACATGTTATATTACCATTAATGTAATTTGGAAGAGTCTTGCACTGGGAAAAAGGCAAACAAAATTCCTGCCTAAAAGTCCAGAGTCAAATTTCCTGATGAACTCTAAGACAACTGGAAATGTGCATCAAAATTTCTCTACTCTGGGTTAAGTCAACTTTCAGCTGTACAGCACCATTTTTTTAATTGTATGAATGAATTTCTAGGCCACTTTCTCTAGGAATGTAATGAAGGCAACATCCATCATCAAAGATCCCACCAACGGTCCATGCCATTTCTTGCAGCTACCATCGGGCAGGAGGTTCAGAAGCCTGAAGTCCCACACTACCAGGTTCAAGAACAGCTACTTCCCTTCAACCATTAGGCTCTTGAACCAACCAGCACAACCCTAATCACTACAGTATAGCAACACTATGACCACTTTGAGCACTTTACACTAAAATGGACTTAGTATTTTTTTGTTTTGTGTTCTTTCTTGTAAAAATTGTGTATAATTTATGCTTACTTTGTTTTTCTTACGAATGCTGCTTAGATGATACTATGTGCTTGTGATGCTGCTGCAAGTAAGTTTTTCATTGCACCTGTGTATGTGACAATAAACTCGACTTTGATTTTGACTAATAGAAAACTATATTCCTCTTTTCTTTCTTACTGTTTTCAGTGTCCAACATATTGATTATCATTACTTTATAATACTGTACTTGTAATCCTACAAGTTGCTAGTTGTAACTTTAAATATTGTTCTCTATATACTTTGACTTTTATTTCCCTCTCAAGTAAACAAAATGTGCATAAGTATCTTCGAAATGAAATGATCAGAAGTAAGTTCCTGACTTACTTTTCATTAACAAGGTACTGCATTAATTTCTTTACACAGTTAGAATACTCTGCTTAGTAGAATAATCAGAATCTAGATATTACTGCACAAAATATGAGCATAAGAATAATTAAAATATTCATATGGCTTTATTTGATCCCTTACTTCATTGACAGTGTTAACCCTCTGTTAAAATTAAATTGACAAGTAATGATACACAAAGTAATTATTATAATCTTTATGCAAAGAAGACAATTTATACCAGCTCTGTTACATTCCAATGTGAATAATATAGTCTCATTACAACTACTTCTTCAGATTTAATTTGAAATTTACACCCAAAGTCATAAGTCAATAAATATGGGCAAGTTTAACAACAATGCTAATGTTTTGTTGTCTATATTCTTAATCTCAGAAGTTCGTGCATTTTTTATTCATTGTATAGATAGTTTAAGGTGAGATGTATTATCCAGGTGAAATTCTCCAACAATATAATTGTAAATGAAAATAAACTCTTCAATTTTTTACTTTTCCATGGTAAAGAAAAATAAATAAATAAAGCAGACTCAATGTTAAGGCCGATAAAACATAACTATACTGCCACTTTCTGGCAAGCAAGGTGTAGGGCAGGCATTTGGTATTTTTCATGAGGTAAAGAAACAGATTCATAGTTCCATAATAAGGACAGAAATGAATAAAAGTTTGTATTGTGGCTTTTCCCTAAATATTGTATGCCCCCCACCCCCCGATACGTTTACTTTGATGATACTTTGAAGAAATTATTCAATAAGACCTTCAGGATTCACAAGATTGCAAAGACTTTTTTAATTGTGATATTAATATTAGGATGCCTGTCTTTTAAATGTCTAAAATTATTTGAAGTTCTTCTTTATTCATCAGCATACATTTTTCCAACAAAATGTTGTGTGTAACCAAAACAATTAATTTAACTGCAGACTGGACCCAGAATTTATAAGCAAGAAAATGTAATTTCCTGGAAGAATTTCCACATTGCCACATATATTCTCCCAAAGTGTTGGCAGTAACTGAGTTCAAACATATAAACAGAGATTTTACCATGTTTACTAAAAACTAGTAAACCCTAAGAAATTCTAAGCCATTAACTGCCTTGTGCTAGGAAATTGAATTACAAACTTACACTATAAACGATGGAACCTGCACACAATTGTAAAATTAGGATCACAAGGTTGTCAACAAATAGAGTGTTTATGTCCTGACCAAAAATTTTCATAATACGAACCACTGAGTTGATAAAAAACAATGGAACTGTCATCACTTACCTTATAACTATATGTAAGTTTGCGAATCCATAAAAGTGTTCAGTGATGCGAAAGTCATCCATTTCCACACAAGTGATTGCTACTGGCAGGACCATTACAAAACAATGCTGGAAAATTTGCATGCTGTTACTGTAGCAGGTCAGCTCTGATGCAGATCAACAATTTCATTCACTTGAACAGAAGGGACTGGCTGCGAGGAAGAAGGTTAAGTATTCTACTTTTTTTAAAATTAATTTGAATGTATTTAATGCTCATTAATGTTGTCAAATGTCTTAAGTGTTTTATACTTTATTTTAACTTTTGGGGTTTTCAGAATGGACACATTTTATTTATTTTTAATATTCGATATTTGTGACAGATTTGATTGCTGATAAACCTAACAGCACATTTTAACAGGCTATCAAAGAATTTCTGTAGGAGCGACATGCTCTTTACAGTCAGAGGAACCTGTGCTGTTGAACGCAACACCAGTCAACTCAGAATTGACTTACCCGAGGCAATTCACATAAAGAAATCCAGTCCAGCTAAGGGTGGGTTCAGTTAGCTGATGCCCACAAGCACACATGACAAACATTCTAAAGTGGGTTTGACACATTTACTTACATATGAATCAAATAGTTTGCTGCCCTATACTAAACCATTTGTTTAAATTATATAACATGACGCAGCTTGAGTATGGGTCTTCAGTTTTAATGTATTACTCTTCTTCAATCTTACCTGTAGCTGTTCTCCTCTGCTTCTCTGGCCCCATACCCCTATCCCCAAGCCCCCACTATAGTTTTTTCTATTCTTCTAGTTTTGGAAAAAGGAAGTTGCTGTGAACTTCTAAGAACTTCACCCACTGATCTTTTTTATTTGAATGATAATCAATGTTTTGAGGTGACTTGAAAACATGTAGTTGAAATTTGAAATTGTCCTGGCCACAGCAAGCCATTGCAGCTTTGACAAAGTAAATAAAACTCTTAGAATTGATGAGGGCATAAACTAATTGCTTTCACAATCACATCCTTAAGAATATTCCTTCCTAGATTTCTGCCTAGACTATCACAGGGATTCATGGTTTAATTGCTGTAATATGCTACTCTTCATCAGAGAGCCATCTAGTGTTCAGTTAATTTGCAAACATATGCTAGGGCAGATCTTTACCAGCAGAAAAGCCTGCAAATGGGCAATTCCCATAATGAGGAATCTGCCTGCTAAATTAGAGTTGTCAAAGTACAAAGCATTCATTAACATAAATGGGAGAAATCAATTTAATTAAGCTTAAATATTTTTAATTGTAAGTGTGTGCATCTTTTTACTTTTAAGTTTTATTTTCTTTAATTTTTTAGAATTATTTTTATATCTAACAGAGCATGAATAATTTTGAATGCTTTAGAATAACAAAGAATTTCACAAGCATTCATTTTCAATGACAGCTTTAATAGCTAGTGAGCCTGGGGCAGGACCTCACCACTGTCATTAGTTCAGCCAGCCATCTGTGTTGGGAGAGATCCTTCACAGTACTGCATTTCCATGCTCTACACCAAAATGCTGGGAACCTACCTCCCAGCCTAAGACTGCACCTAAGACCACACAGAAGAAAACAAGAGAAACAGAGGACTGCAGATGCTGGAATCTTGATAAAAAACATGATGATAGTGGAGGAACTCAGCAAGCCAGGCAGCATCTGTGGAGAAAAGCAGGCAGTCGACATTTCGGGTCAGGACCCTTCTTCAGAAGAAAACAACATGGTTCAGGGGCAGTTGGCCAACCTAAAGCAGCAAAAGATCTCATTTCCCCCTTAAAATTACAAAGTAAAAATTATTTCAGGATAATACTGAATATCGTCAAGTATTACTTTCCACAGGGTTTGTGATTAAATTGATTCGATACTCAAATCAGGTTCTGCTCAACATTCAGAATGTTTAGACTACTTTCTGTTTTTAATTCACATTTCCAACTCATGGCATTTTTCTTTTCCATGGCAGCATGGTTCAAGGAATAGGAATAATTAAAGGATTAGTGAGGATGCACACATGATGGACTTCCATTGTTAACATTTATTTGTTCTCTACAGAAGAATACCATATCTGCATCCTTTCTAGTCCTTTCATTTTTCCTGTTTCTTGATGGTTTGCACATACTGTATAATTCCTTCGTTATACAGTTTTTTTTAAATTAGGAGGAATAACAACATAAAGTGCGAAAGGATATAGCTATCTTCAATCAATAGTTTACTCAATGACTGCAAGATAATTCTAATCCTGGTAAAACTCTATCATTAGGCTAGCAACCATAGGATAATGCAGGTTTTAATATGGTTGAATGATGAATGTGGAAAATGTTCAGTAAACTATTTATTAATGGTCAGTTTGTGAACCCAACATATGTAGGGTCAAAGAATCTACACTGACATTCAATTCTATTTGTTTAATCAATGGGCCAATTCTCGTAACTATCAGCTATTAAAGGGTTTTCTTTATCAGAAGATAAACAAACGAGTACAGATGCTCATTTGCCTATCTTCTAATTGACTTCTTACTGAACCAGATGGGGGTTCATTTCTGATTTCAGAGACATCTGTTGTTCATCCAAATTTATAATTATTGCAATGTTGGCTTTTGCCATCTTTTACTACAGATTCTGACAGAGTGTGGTGACCTCTAAACCTTAAATGCCTTGCTTTCCATTGCTTTCAAAATAACTATTTATAAAGGCTCCTGGACCCTAGCTTCACTATTGTGAATCACACCTTGATGCCTGTCAAGTGCATTGCTAAGTATGCCTTATTGTTATTGCCATTGTTGCTAAAGGTACAGATGGTCACAGAGCCAGTGCAGTTCTTTGGTCCCCATGCTATACTATTGCGATAGCAGACAGCAATTTGTTTATGTGCCTGAGCTAACAGTATCGAAAGGGCTACTGGGAAGAGTGTATGTTGACAAACATCAATAGTGGAAAACTAGAAACAGGAATAGGCCCATTAGGACACACTCAGGCAAAATAAGTGCGCACAGTGCATAACTATGCAGTACTTTACAGAAGGTTAAATAAAGCTTCAGAAAGTGCATTAACAACTAACCCATAATGCTCCATTTGAAATGCACTGGGAAACAGTGGGCCACTGTTTCAATGTTCAGGCACCAGATGGAATTAAATGCATGATTTTAAGAGCAGTACAGCCTTAACCATTTGAGAAGCTTGTCTGAGATTAATGGCCACAGCCAAAGAAATTTCCATCATCAACCAGTTTATAAAATGTTACCTCCAAATTTCTTGCTCTCCATGCTATGGACACCAAGGGAGTATTACAAAGGAGATGTTCTAGGATATGGGATGGTATCAGTATGAAGATTAACTGTCAAGCAGGAGGACTGGCCCACTATGTTTCCAGTCCTGCAGTCTTATCTTCCTGGCAATGGCTTGTTACAAAGACCCTGTTGATATTGGCTATTGAATGCACTGTAACAGTCAAATAGTTTTAGTCACTGAAAGTGCATTATTAACCATGGTGTAGTTTTTAAAAGTGACATTTGGTGTTGGATGCATATTGCATTACTACTCTGAAATCATAATTTTCTTACTTTGTGTTTCTGGCCAATGACTGATAACATTTCACATTGAGGATGGAAAGATCCTAGTCTTGGAGGAAGGATAAAGGTCTCAAGTATGAAGACTCAGTCTCAGGGTGCAAGGGATTGGGTTGTGATTTGATTCCATGTCATTCTCTCGGGAAGTGGGTGAAAATATACTACAACTGAAAATACAGAAATTAGTATGCTGTGTGGTGCATTCAAAGATCCATCACTGCTTGACAAATGCTTAAAGAACTTCATTAGCATGCACATGAAGCCATGATCTTCACTGTGGGCTGATGAGATCTGTGCAGTGCAAGCCCTTGCTGACCACACAGCTTGCTAAATTCCATCAGGATTGGAGAAGGTACAAAGCTTCCAGGAAATGGCATAAAGAAGTGACAACTATGCAGGAAAAATTAATAGCAATTGAGGCACTGGGAGATCTACCTCAAAATCATACAGGAAGATTAATGATGGCATTAGAGCTAAACTAGATACTTTCTCAGTCATAAGAGAATATGAAAGTTGAAGGTTTATGATCAGTACACAGACCCAACCAATACTAGATAGTTACACGTGAAGTTTTATTCCTCCCAATAGGTGTAGGAAGGTCTTCACATTCAATCTGTGAATAGTAATTGAGAGTAAGATAGGATATAGAAAGCAAGTGCTTTTGGTCGTGCAGACCTATTAGGGTATTGGTGTTACATCTACTTGAGACGTAGAAAGGAATAAATCAGTTGTCAATTTAAATCAAGGTCTAAAATAAAAAGAAACGCATTCCTGCTGGCATTACGGATACTGGTTCAGTCAAAATTTCAGTTGGATATTGTAATTGCACAATTGTCAATCACCCTGAGTTACTGTCAAATTGAATTCATATATTTATATTGTGTACTCTTACAACATTTAAGGAGGCCATTTGGCCCATCAAGTCTATGCTGGCTCTCAGAGTAATCCTATCAATCCCATTCCTTGACTTATTGCCTGTAAATGATTCACTTGAATTGCATGTTTCTATGCAGAGTAGAAATTAGGGGACATTATTGTTGTGTAACTATCCCAGCAAGTTGGGCCATGTTCATCCAGTTGATGGGATGGGCAGGACTGGTAGCTCAATATTCTGGGATACAAATGCTTACAGTGTGATAGAGGTGGGGGTATGAGAGGAGTGGAGTTGCAATATTGCTTAAAGACAATATCACAGCAGTATTTAGAGAGGATATTCTGGGGGGAAAATCCAGTGAGGCTATATGGGTAGAACTTAGAAATAAGAAAGAGATGATCACCTTGATAGCATTATGCTATAGGCGCCCCAAAAGTCAGCGGAATTAGAGATGCAAATTTGTAGGGAAATCACAGATAGGTGTAGGAATAACAGGTTTGTAATAGTAGGTGATATTAACTTCCCTAATATTTACTGGAATAGTGCTAAGGAATTATGTGGGGCAGAATTTGTGAAATGTGTCCAAGAATGTTTTCTGAAGCAGTATGCAGATAGCCCGACTGGAGAAGGGACCACACTCGACCTCCTCTGAGGAAATGAGGCTGGGAAAGTTGTGCAGCACATTTGGACCCGTGACCATACTTCTATTACTTTTAAATTAGTTTTCAAAAAAGATAAGACCAGTCCTCAAGTCGATCTAAAATTTGGGTAAGGCTAATTTTGATGGCATTAGACAGGAACTTGCAAAGGTTGACTGGGAGAGGCTGTTAGCAGGTAAAGGGACACCTGGTAGCTGGGAGGCTTTTAAAAGTGGGATAGGGAGAGTTCAGGACCAGAATGTTCCCATTTGAGTGAAGGGCAAAGATTAAGTAACCCTGATTGACAAGGGATATTGAGACTCTGCTGAGAAAAAAAGAGGGATTTGTCGGAAATGTCAGGAAGAGGCAGCTGCGATCAAGCGCATCCCTTTATGAGTATAAGGGATGTGGGAGTACACTTAAGAAGGCAATCAAGAGGGCAAAAAGGGGACATATCCCTGGCAGATATGGTAAAGGAGAATCCTATAAGACTCTATAAGTATATTAAGAGCAAAAGGGTGACTAGGGAGACAGTTTATCCCCTTAAGGATCAGAGTGGTTATCTATGTGTAGAGCCATGGGATATGGGTGAGGTCTTAAATAACTACTTCTTGCCTGTATTTACCATTGAGAAGGACGTGAAAGCTGATGAGTTCAGGAAAGAAATTGCTAGGGCCCTGGCAGAGATATTTCTATCATCATTAGCTACAGGTGAAATACTAGATAACTGGAGGATGGCTAATGTTGTGCCTTTATTTAAGAAGGGCTGCATGTACAAGCCAGGGAATTACAGGCCAGTGAACCTTACATCAGTGGTGGGAAAGTTGCTATAGGGGATTCTGAGAGACAGGATTTATTTGCATTTGGAAAGGCAAGAACTGATTAGAGATAAGTCAGCATGGCTTTGTGCGTAGGAAATCATGTCTCATGAATTTGATTGAGATTTTTGAAGAGGTGACCAAGAGGACTGACAAGGGCAGGGTAGTAGATGTTGTCTACATGGACTTTATGGTAGTATGCATGGTAGGCTAGTCCGGAAGGTTAGATCACGTGGGATCCAGGGTGAGCTCGACAATTGTATACAACGTCAGAATGGTAGTACGAGGCAGAAGGTGGTAGTGGAGGGTTGCTTTTCAGATTGGAGGTCTGTGACCAGTGGTGTGCTGCAGGGATTAATGTTGTTTGTCATATATATTAATGATATGGATAAGAATGCAGGTGGCATGAATAGTGGACATTGAAGAAGGTTGTCTAAGGTTACAACAGGATATTGATCAACTGGGAAAGTGGGCAGTGGAATGGCAGATGGAATTTAACTCAGACAAGTATGAAGCAATGAATTTTGGGAAGTTATACCAGGCCAGGACATATATTGTGAATGGCAAGGCGCTGGTGAGTGTTGTTGCGTAAAGAGACTGAGGGGTACAAGTACATAGTTCCCTGCAAGTGGCAACACAGGTAGACAGGGTGGTGAAGAAAGTGTATGGCGAGCTTGCCTTCATCAGCTGTGGCACTGAGTACAAAAGTTGGGGCATCATATTACACTTGTACAAAATGTTGGTGAGACCGTACTTTGAGAATTGTCTACAGTTCTGGTCGTCATGCTGTAGGAAGGATGTGATTAAGCTAGAGAAGGTGCAGAAAAGATTCACAATGATGTTGC
The DNA here is from genome assembly GCF_009764475.1 of Pristis pectinata. Classification (NCBI taxonomy): domain Eukaryota; kingdom Metazoa; phylum Chordata; class Chondrichthyes; order Rhinopristiformes; family Pristidae; genus Pristis; species Pristis pectinata. The sequence continues at coordinate 39,554,505 of NC_067405.1, read as the reverse complement.
CAGTACTGGAGGGCTTGAGTTATAAGGAAAGATTGGATAGGCTGGGACTGTTTTCCCTGGAATGAAGGGGGCTGAGGGATAACCTTATTGAGGTTTATAAGATCATGAGAGGCATTGATAGGGTAGATAGTCACAGTTTTTTTCCCAGGCTAGGGGAGTCTAAAACTAGAGGATATAGGTTTAAGGTAAGAGGGAAAGCATTTAAAGGGGATCTGAGGGGCAAGGTTTTCAACATAGAGGGCGATGGATGGGTATATGGAACGAGCTGCCAGAGGAAGTGGTAGAGGCAGGTACAATTACAACTTTTAATAAATATTTAGACGGGTACATGGTTTAGAAAGGTTTAGAGGGATATGGGCAAAATGTAGACAAATGGGACTAGCTTAGGTAGGCATCTTTGTCAGCATGGACGAATTGGGCTGAAATGCCTGTTTTTATTCCATATAACTCTATGACTCAAATGCACCATGTGAACCATGTATAGGAAGCCAGTTCTTCCCAGCAAGAATAATTCCATTCCAGAGTTTTGTGAAGAGATTCCATTATATGCAGTTTTGCTGGATGTTGAGGGGAAGAGATTTGTCACTAATTTTAATTAACGTGCCAAAAATGGAAGCTCTTTTTGTGGTCGCTCTGTACTTCAAGCATGGCCATGATCAGAAGGATAACAAGGCCTAAAAATAGGCCTTGCCAGTTCAAGTCAAAAGAAGAGGGAGAAGTTCTTTTGCCAGAAGGGCCAATGCTCCATTAGTCTTTTGGGAACACCAGCTGTATGCCCATCTCTTAGAGGTCTTGTGTATCCAGATGCTTTTGCCAAGGAAGTCCTACCAAGGAAGTATGACTCTATTCAGTCATAGAGTTCTGCCTGGACTCCTCAATCAGTGATACTGAAAGTCACAGTGGTTCTTAGCATAAATAAATAAAACGGTGGAGGAACTATAATAAGATGATTGCATGATTTCTAGTGCAACTTGCACCTGGTCAAAGTTGTGATCCCTCTCAGTATGACCAGGTGCTTTCTTAATGTGATATAGCTTCTCCCCATACTGCCCAATGAAAGGTGCTGAGCTATGTTTTTGATAATTTTCACTTCACATTTTTTAAAAGGAGTCTATTCAATGGTAATGTGCAGGTCAACAAATTTGGAACAGAGTCCCAGTAATAATGGTTAGACCCAAAAATTATTACAGTTCATTAACATTCATTATGCCAGGTGTAAAAGTCATTGAAGAAAAGCAATGTGAAATTACTGGAAGTTGTCACATACATACAAAGGGTAATGCCAAGATTCCAAACAATATTATTAAGAAAACGTAGGGATAAAATTACTATGTGAGAATTGCTGACAACAACATAACTCCTGATTTGAATTATGGAAGAGCAGAATCAAAACAAAATGGTGTATGAGAAGAGGCATTGGTAAAGATAAAGTAGTTAGTAGTGTCAAATTCACCATCAAAGTAAAGGATAGTGAAAGAAGCTCGTTATACTCAAAAATAATGTAATTCATGAGCAGTGTAAACTTAATATTGTGCCAAAGTTGAAAACATCAGAGTGAATTAAAGAAGAAGCAGTTAAGAAAAATCTATACATAGCTGCAAGACAGTAACAAATTTCAATATTTTAAAGAGGAAAGTCAAGCTTGTGATTTACAGGTTGTTGCATAATTGATCAACTAAAATGGTGAAGGAGCATCTAGGACATTACAGTGAACCTTGATATTGTTGGAAGCACACAGAAGCCCAGCAAAAATGGCTAAAGGAACCCATCATCTCCAATGCTACCCACTCACCAACCCTGTGAAGCACTCCCTGCCCCACCTATGGCAGAATCTGCATATTGTACATTGGCTGCATCAACTGGACCCACATAAGTGGAGCAGATGTAACTCATCTTCAGCCCAAAATATCTGCTTAAAGTAATCATTAAACTGGAAAGAGTGCAGGGAAGAGTTACAAGGATGCTGCCAGGATTCGAGGGTCTGAGTTATAAGGAGAAGTTGGGCAGGCTGGGATTTTATTTTTTGGAACATGGAAGATTGAGGTGACCTTATAGAGATCTATAAAATCATGAGGGTATAGATAGGGTGAATGCACACAGTCTTTTTCCCAGGGAAGTGGAACTAAAAACTAGAGGGCGTAAGTTTAAGGTGAGAGGTGAGAGATTTAAAAGGGACCTGAGGGGCAACTTCTTCACACAGAGGGTGGTGCATATATGGAAAGAGCTGCCAGAGAAAGTAGTTGAGGCAGGTACAATAACAACATTTAAAAGACATTTGGATAAGTACATGAATAGAAAAGGTTCAGAGGGATATGGGCCAAATGTGGGCAAACAGGACTAGATTGGTGGGCACTATAGTCGGCATGGACAAGTTGGGCTGAAGGGCTTGTTTCCATGCTGTATTACTCTATGACTCTAATTGAGAGAGTTGAAAGGAAGAACATTTTGAAGATGGAAGATATTGGCAAGTTTGAAAGAGATAAGAATTATACTAAGGGAGATGGTGATTGATGAATTCAGCATGATTCAGAAGTTCAGTAGTGAGGATGATGAATGGGAGTGGTTTGAGGTAAGAAGTTTCATAAATTAGATGAATGCAATGAGTGAAAAACAATAGAGCAAAATCAGCAAAGAACAAGCAAGATAGGAAGACTGTTGAAGGGTAAATCGGAAAGGTGAGAAGGATTATGCAAAGAAAGGGGTCTGTAGCCCACTATAAATGATTATGGACACAAATGTGACCATGAGTTCCTTGTATTTTGAATTAAAGCTAAGGATAGAAGGGAAGATGGAGAAGGGAAGTGGAGGTTTGAGAAGATTGTAGTGAAGAAGAAGATTCTCAAACTTTTCCTGCTGTCCAGCTCTGATGAGTTCTAAGAGTGTTTAACCGTAAGGCCGATGGATTTAAGATTGCAAATTTTGAGTAAAAGAATGGGAGGGTCTGATTGTGCAAATAAAACAGTTTGCAAGAAATCAATTAAAGATCAGTGTTATAAGAAATGTTGAAGGTTGAAAGCCACATGTACAGTACTTCTGATAAAATGAGAATTTATCAATAGGTGCTATTGGCTATTGATCAATTCTCAATAGAAATGAAAATAGTTAAAAAATAACTCAATAGTTCATAAAAGAAACACATTATAAAATGTGCCTCAGCAAAAATGTTTCAGATTTTAATTATGTATGGAATAGAATGGATTCCAAAATAATATCAAAGATGAAGTTTAGTATGCTTAGATTTTGTTTCTTTTGAGCAAATACAAACATATTTGAAAATGTTTGACAAAATATATCATCACTGTAACATGATTCAGAAATAAAAATGAATAATGCAATCAAAATGCATTCAGGTACAAAGTTAAGTTATTGCCTGAAGTTATATAGATACTAATAATCATATCAAAACTTGCAACCTCTAAACAATCTCATTTGTTTATGGGGTTCAATATTAGCCTCTTTCCAATTGTTTGGTTAATTCTGGTGATCTTTATGGATATCATTACTGAAAAATAAATGATTCTAATGTAACACTTAATGTTTATAGAGTGATCATTAATAACTAATTAAGTGCTATTTCCCTAAAGGTTACATTTCCACAACATTAAATATAGTTCAAAACCAAATCTACACATTGATTTGGGGTTATCAGTTGAAATAATTTTCAATGCAATTTTATAGATTTAGACCAGAATGTGGAAGTGACAATATCACATCATTGCTTAACCTATCAATTCAATTCAGTCCTGGTATGTTGCAAAAATCTATTTTCTAAGGAGTTTCAAATTAACTTCATTAAGGACACAGAGTATTCTAATGGAGTGGGCAGTGTATTTCTGGTACTTACAGAAAGCATAAGATTTTAAAATATCTGTGATATTGAGAACAAAGATAACTGTAAAGCTTATTGCATAAGAACTCATAATGACCACCAACATATCAAAACAATAATTGAACTTCCACAGCAACCTATGCCTCACTGTTTCACTTGTTCCAAGATACAGCAGAAACAAAAGATTTCATTCTCTGCCTCTATGCATGAAATTTACTCCAACCAATGAACGGGTTGCTATTATTGGTAACAGTGCCACTGCCTTTCATTTTACCTCCTTCAACAATATCTTTGACTTGTTACTGGAGGATGAAGTTTTTGGCCCTTCCCTCCCTACAAAAAAGATTTGCTGTGCTAAGATAATGGATGAGCCAGAAGAAAAGCAAGACTTAATATGCACATACTGTAAATGTGCTGCCTACAACTTCATTTGATGCTGCTGAATAGTTAGAGATGAGCTGACAAATCTACTCAACAGATTATCCACAGTCATCCAATGTGCCCTGATTAGCTACTTGAGAAATTCAGTGGACCTGAACCACCATCAGTCGGTTACAGTAGTCAAAAAATCCATGAGACAACTGAAATCTGGCAAGACATCTAGCAAGAATGGAATCCCAGCAGAACAAAGCAGTTAGTAAAAACACTCTTGAAAAAATATGTGAACCAAATAAAAATTGCTGCAAAAGTTCGAATATGCTACCACTGTATCACTGTTCAAAAACAAAAGCAGCAAAATCAATCTCATTGCTTGGAGCAGAACATGAAACTGATACAATTTTAATTGGCTCAACCAAAACCTTTGACATTGAAGAGGCTTTGAGAATCATTCTACATAAACTGGGCAGCCCAAACATGTTCAAACAAATCACCCGTCTGTTCCACAACCACATTTGAAATTTTGAATGGAGTTAAACAAGATTGTGTGCTTGCCCTACTGCAGTTCAGTATATCTTTTTGGCTGTGTCCTTAGTCATGCCACAGGGTAAGGATCAGGGTATGTTCATTATTCCTTCTAGTTCCTTCTATACTTGAAACCAAGGACAAAACTTTAAAAAGATTTCACATCTGGGCATTCTTTGCAGCTGATTGCACACTGATGGCCCACAGACTTAATGATTTTCAGTCATTGTTGACAGATTTTATTAAAGTATCTTAGCTCTTTATCCACACTATCAATTTCAGTACAAATGAGGTCTCTTCCAACCTCCTTCTCACTCCTATGCCCCCATGCCAACCACCTCTAATCATGAATTTAGACCAGTTCAATTATCTGGGAGGCACCACCTCCAATATTCCCTGGATATGGAACCTACTCTTACAATCAATAAGGCATCTGGATTCATGGTTGACCCCAAACAAAAGTCCTCATCCACCATAACATCTATCTCTCCACCCGACAGAATGTCTCCTTTAAGATTTTGAAATATGGATCTACAGATGGCACATTAAAGAGCTCATGCAGTTTCAAATGCGCTCCCTCCCTCTGGCAGGACAAAGTTGACCATGGAGGTCCTGCAAACACAGCTAGCACTGAATGATTGCCACTGAAAACACAACTAAGATCAATCGTAAATAAAAGCAGAAATTGGCGAAAATACTCAGCAGGTTTTTCAGCATCCATGGAGAAAGAAACTGAGTTAATATTTTAGGTTTGACTTCAATCAGTTCTAATCGGTCATTGTCCTGAAATGATAATTATGTTTTCCTCTCCACAGATACTTTCTGAATTGCAGTGTATTTCTGGCACTTTTTGCTTTAATTTCTAGCACCAGTTCTTTTTTTTTTGCTTTTTTTTATTTGAGTAAGAGACAACAGAACAAAAAAACCTTAACTTTCCGAAATAGATCTTGCAAGGCAAGTTGAGTCAGAGTATAAGTGTTATCTGTACAAGTACTATAAAGGCAATCTGAAGAGCAGTTTTTAGTGGGTCAGTACCAATTCCTCAGATTCTATGCAAATAGCTTAAGACAGGTAACACCAGCTGTCCTTTACAGTAGCAGCATGCAATATGTTTGACCAAGATTGACATAGTCATCTCCAGACCACAGAACTACTATAACAAACATCAAGATTACTGACATCCCATGCCCTCAGTGCAGTAACTCTTGTCATCATTTTGGACATCAGAGCGCCATTTCTGTAGCCACCATGTTATAAAATTTAGATTATGAAATTATTGTATTAGAACCTAAAAACTTTTTTTTTAAGAAATTGTACACTTCATTAAGTCTTCATTATCCACTGACGTTATCTGCAGATCCATATACTTTGAAGTAGGCAGGTATTACTGGGAGAGTTGATAGATAAAACATGTTCCTCGAGAGTCCCCTCCTCTGGTGTCTGGTGAATCCTGCTTGCCATGAGATGGATTGCTTTCGATGTCTTGTGCCAGCAAGTAGTGAAATAACAATACCTGGTGTGCAGCCAGAGCTGCGGTTGGGAAAGGGAACGTGGAAACCAAAACTTGTAAACAGAAACTTACAAGCTGAAATGTACATAGAACTTGTTATAACCACGGAAGATTTGAACACTGTACGTCATTAGTGTCACTGCCAGTGGTATCTACATTTCTTTGTTATCCACAGGAAGTCTGTGTGGCTTGTCCCTCACAAATAATGAGAACTTAGTGTACAAATATTTAAGAATACAAGCTTTATTATTGACATTGACATCAAGTTGACCTGTAGATGTGCTGTGTACTGTATCATCCCAATCTGTGGTTTACTGCTTGACACTGTCAACTATCATGTTTTATTTAACTCTCTGTTCTCCAGAAAATTGTAAATTTATTACTCTGATGATTCTTTTGTCTTTGCTTTGTTGTTCAGTTTTGATGAGTTTCCCCACTACTGCATTGAAAGGTTAATGTTACGTGATATATTTTGTTTAGTTATCAGTCATTACACATTATACAGTTCCATCATATTGCTCACCAGTTTAGATTACCAGTTAAGGAACTATCAATGATTGCTATTATTATTAGAGGACTGTTTACTCACTCCTTAGAATTACTGTTTTGCTCTACTAATTGTGGGAGCCCTGCAGTTTTTTTTTACTGATTGGATTACTTCATTATATAAATTTAAGAAAGTAGTAAAGCATGACATGAATGAGTGTGAATTTAACACATCCCCCCAGAAGATCACTCAAAATGTGAAAGCACGTTCATAGCGGGCATTTGAGTGAGGATTATAGAGAATGTCAAAGGCAATTGCTGAAAGTTCATTTACCACCCTTCTACCTAAAAGATCTTCCAGAATTTGAGTATTGTACCAAAGTATGTCCACTGCCATATCCATAAATTTCCAATGAGCAGTTTCATTAAAGAAAATTGTCTTCACTGAAGACTGCAAATATGGTACCTTTACCTATGAAGGGCAGCAGGGATAAACCAGGTTATTACAGGCCAATGAGTCTAACTTCACTGCAGGGAAGTTGTTGGAAAAATTCTGAGGGACAAGATTAATCTACACTTGGAAAGGCAGAGATTGACCAGGGATAGTCAGCATAGTTCTGCTGGTGGGAGGTCCTGTCTAATTTGATTTTTTTGAAGAAATAACAAAATATATTGATAAAGATAATGCAGTTGATATACTCCATATGGACTTCAGTAAGGCCTTTGACAAGTCATAGAGTCATGGAGTTACACAGCATGAAAACAGGCCCGTCAGCTCAAATCATCCATGCCGACCATGCCAATCAGGGTAGAGCAAGTTGGCAAATTGGATACAAAGCTGGCTTAGTAATAAGTGACAGAGGTAATGATGGACGGTTGTATTGGTGGTCTTGTTGCATGAGAAGGGTAGTCTTAAACCACAGAATGATATTGATCAGCTGGCAAAATGGACAAAGCAAAAGCAAATGGAATTTAATCCCATAGTCCAATGTGAAGAGGAAGTATTAAGGAACAGAAGGACCCTGGTGTACAAGTCCATTGATCCCTGAAGATGGCAGCACAGACAGATAAGGAGATGAAGAAGGCATACAGGATGCTTGTCTTCATTAGCTGGTGCATAGAATATAAGAGCACGGAGATCATCATCCAATTTTATAAAATTGGTTAGGCTGTAGCTGGAATATTAGAACATAGAACATAGAAGAATTACAACACAATTCAGGCCCTTCGGCCCACAAAGTTGTGCTGAACATGTCCCTAATTGTGTGCTGTTCTGGTCACCATGCTACAGGAAGGGCATGATTGAACTGGAGAGGTTGCAGAGGAGATCTACCGGGATGTTTTCTGGGATGAAACATTTCAGTTATAATGAGAGACTTGATAGGTTGGGTTTGTTTACCCTGGAGTGGAAGCAGCTGATTGGAGACCTGATATAGGTATACAAAATTATAAGGGGCATAGACAAGGATAGATAGTAGGAAACCTTTCCCCATTTCAAAAGTGTCTATAGCCAGAGGGCATACATTTATGATAAGAAACATAGAAAAACTACAGCACAATTCAGGCCCTTCAGCCCACAAAGCTGTGCCGAACATGTCCCTACCTTAGAAATTACCAGGCTTACCCATAGCCCTCTATTTTTCTCAGCTCCATGTATCTATCCAACAGTCTCTTAAAAGGCCCTATCGTATCCGCCTCCACTACCGTTGCTGGCAGCCTATTCCATGCACTCACCACTCTCTGAGTAAAAAACTTACCCCTGACATCTCCTCTATACCTACTCCCCAGCACCTTAAACCTATGTCCTCTTGTGGCCACCATTTCAACCCTGGGGAAAAGCCTCTGACTATCTACCCAATCAATACCTCTCATCATCTTATATACCTCTATCAGGTCCCTCCTCATCCTCCGTCTCTCCAAGGAGAAAAGGCCTAGTTCCCTCAACCTGTTTTCATAAGGCATGCTCTGCATTCCAGGCAGCATCCTTGTAAATCTCCTCTGCACCCTTTCTATGGCTTCCACATCCTTCTGTAGTGAGGTGACCAGAACTGAGCACAGCACTCCAAGTGGGGTCTGACCAGGGACCTATATAGCTGCAACAATACCTCTTGGCTCCTAAATTCAATTCCCCGATTGATGAAGGACAATACACCATATGCCTTCTTAACCACAGAGTCAACCTGCACAGCCGGTTTGAGTGTCCTATGGACTCGGACCCCAAGATCCCTCTGATCCTCCACACTGCCAAGAGTCCTACCATTAATACTATATTCTGTCATCATATTGGACCTACCAAAATGAACCACTTCACACTTATCTGGGTTGAACTGCATCTGCCACTTCTCAGCCCAACTTTGCATCCTATCTATGTCCCTCTGTAACCTCTGACAGCCCTCCAAACTATCCACAACACCCCCAACCTTTGTGTCATCCACAAACTTACTAACCCACCCCTCCACTTCCTCATCCAGGTCATTTATAAAAATCACAAAGAGCAAGGGTCCCAGTACAGATCCCTGAGGTACCCTGAGGTGAGGAGGTAAGAGATTTAAAGGAGATCAGAGGAAGAATTTTTTCACCCAGAAGGTGGTTAGAATTTGGAATGCACTGCCTCAGAAGGTGGTGGAAGCAAGTACTCTCACAACGTTTGAGAAGTATCAGGGCAAGCCAAGGCACAGAAGGCAACAGACCAAGTGACAGTAAATGGGATTAGAACAGATGGGCACTTGATGGTCAGCATGGATATGGTGAGCTGAACAGCTTAGTTTTGTACTGTATAACTTTATGACTCTGGACTAACTTTATGCATGTTTGCATTGATTATGTTTAATTATCAAAAAATTCAGGGCATGTTCATGCTTCCAATATCTGTTCATTCATCAATAAGAATGCTATATTTCTTTTGCCTTATCATTTGTGAAAGGTCTTCAAAATAATAATTGCCAATGACAATGCTTTGTAATTACGTTGTTTTTGTCCAGACAGTGCTGGCACTTACTGCTATGTTTCAGCTTAATTAATTCATGTTTTAGAAAGTGGTTGTGATTGGCAATATCAGCATTTATTGTCCATCCCTAAGTACTCTTAAGAAGTGATGGTAAGCCACCTTTTCAAACCATTACTGTCCTTCTGGTGGATGTACTCCCACAATTCTATTGGGCAGGAAGTTCCAAGATTAGTCCCGGCAACAATGAAGGAACAGTCATACATTTCTAAGTCAGGCTGGTGAGCGACTTAGAGTCACAACAGGCAGCACAGTGGAATAGCTTCCAAAGCTGCTGCCTCAAAGCTTCTGCACCCAGATTCAATCCTGTGTGCATGGAATTTGCACATTCTCCCTGTTACTGTGTGGGTTTCCTCCTGATCCCAAAATTTTGCAGATTAGAAGATTAATTGGCCACTGTAATTTGCCCTAATGTATCAGTGAATAGCAGAATCTGGGGTGATGAGAATGTGAGGACAACAGGCAAGGGAAAATCTTGAGGAGATGGTATTGATATGTCCACTGACATAGGCTCAATGGTCTGAATGTTTTCTTCTTTGTTATATGGAAATAAAATAATAAATATGAGTCTGCAATGGTAGTGCTCACATGCTCCTACCGCCTTTGGGCTTTGATGTTGGAAACTAAAGATATGAGAGACACCATTGTTGTAGCCTGGACAAGCAACTACAGTGCATTTGGTAGGTGGCAGACACTGCACCCATAGTGTGACAGTGGTGGAGGGAATGAGTGTTTAGTATCACTTTCCTACTTACGCCTTGTAGATGATGAGAGATGAGTCACTCAACAGTTTATCCAGCTTCATACCTGCTCTTGTGGCCATGGTATGAATTTAGCTGGTCATGTTGAATTTCTGATCAATGATGACTCCCAAGATGTGCTGAGGGGAGATGTGGTGATGGCAATGCTATTAAAGCCTGGTCGTGTTGTGCAGAAGGGAAGGGGGGAGAAGAGGACGGTAATAGTGATAGGGGATTCCATAGTAAGGGGGGCAGAAAGGAGATTCTATGGACATGAAAGAGACTCCTGAATGGTATGTTGCCTCCTGGGTGCCAGGGTCAGGGGCATCTTGGATCAGGTCCACAGCATTCTGAAGGGCGAGGGTGAACAGACAGAGGTTGTGGTACATATTGGTACCAATGACGTAGGTAGGAAAAGGGATGGAGTCCTGAAGAGGGAATATAGGGAGCTACAGTAGGTAGGAAGCTGAAAAGCAGGACCTCAAGGGTAGTAATCGCTGGGTTGCTGCCTGTGCCACGCACCAGTGAGGGTAAGAATAGAATGATTTGGCAGATGAAAGCGTGGCTAAGTAAATGGTGCAGGGGGAAGGGTTTCAGATTTGTTGATCATTGGGATCTCTTCTGGGGAAGGTACAACCTGTACAAAAGGGACGGGTTACACCTGAACTGGACGGGGACCAATATTCTTGCAGGCAGGTTTGTTACAACTGTTGGGAAGGGTTTAAGCTAGTTTGGCAGAGGGATGGGAACTAGAGTGATAGGTCAGAGGTTGGTTCATTTAGAGTACAAGTAGATGAAGAGTGTACAAAGACTGTGAGGAAGGATAGGCATTTGAAAGGGCAAAATTGCAGTCAGTTAGATGGGCTGAAGTGTGCCTACAGTAATGCAAAAATTATCAGGAACAAGGGTGATGAACTTAGAGCATGGGTCAGTATGTGCAACTATGACGTAGTGGCCATTACAGAGACTAGGCTGTCACAAGAGCAGGAATGGCTGCTGGATATTCCGGAGTTTAGATGTTTCAAAAGGAACAGGGGCGGAGGTAAAAGAGGTGGGGGAGTGGCTTTGCTGATCAGGGACAGTGTCACAGCTGTAGAAAGGGAGGATGTCCCGGAGGGATCGGCTACTGAGTCAGTGTGGGTGGAAGGCAGAAACAGGAAGGGAGCGATCACTCTATTGGGAGTATTCTACAGACCCCCCCCAATAGCAGTAGAGATGCTGAGGAGAAGATCGGGAGGCAGATTTTGGAAAGGTGCAAAAATAACAGGGTTGTTGTCATGGGTGATTTCAACTTCCCTAATACTGATTGGCACCTCCTTAGTGTAAAAGGGATATATGGGGCAGAGTTTGTTACAGTGTGTGGACAGGCCGACTAGAGGAGAAGCCATACTGGACTTGGTACTAGGCAATGAGTCTGATCAGGTTTCACATCTCTCGGTGGGAAAGCATTTTGGAGATAGTGATCATAACTCCTTGACCTTTACCAGAGCCTTGGAGAGGGATAGGAGCAGATGATATGGAAATGTATTTAACTGGGGGAGGGGGAATTATGATGCTATTAGGCAGGAACTTGGGAGCATAAATTGGGAACAGATGTTCTTGGAGAAGTGCACAGCGGAAATACGGGGGTTATTTAAGGAATATTTGCATGGGACGCTGGATAAGTTTGTCCTATTGAGGCAGGGTAAGTATGGTAGAGTGAAGGAACCGTGGTTGACACGAGATGTAGAAATATCTTGTCAAGAGGAAGAAAGAAGCTTACCTAAGGTTTAGAAAGCATGGATCAGACAGGGCTCTAGAGAGTTACAAGGTGGCCAGGAGGGAGCTTAAGAATGGACTTAGGAGAGCTAGAAGGGGGCATGAGAAGTCCTTGGCGAGTAGGATCAAGGAAAACCCCAAGGTGTTCTACATGTATGTGAAGAATAAGAAGATGACTAGAGTGAGGGTAGGACCGATCAGGGATAAAAGAGGAAACATGTGCCAGGAGTCAAAAGAGGTAGGGGAGGTCCTTAATGAATATTTTGCTTCGGTATTCACCAGAGAGAGAGACCTTGATGTTTGTGAGGATGGCATACGACAGATTGATATGCTAGGGCATGTCGATGTGAGGAAAGAGGATGTGCTGGAACTATTGAAAAACATTAGGCTAGATAAGTCACCAGGGCCAGACAGGATATATCCACGGTTCTTACGGCTTACGGGAAGCTAGGGAAGAGATTGCTGTGCCTTTGGTGACGATCTTTGTGTCCTCACTGGCCACAGGAGTAGTGCCGGATGATTGGAGGGTGGCAAATGTTGTTCCTTTGTTTAAGAAAGGAAGTAGTGATAACCCTGGGAATTACAGACCAATGAGTCTTACTTCAGTGGTGGGCAAATTACTGGAGAAGATTTTTAGAGACAGGATTTATGGGCATTTCGAGAAGCATAGGCTGATTAGGGACAGTCAGCATGGCTTTGTGAGGGGCAGGTCATGCCTCATGAGCCTGATTGAATTCTTTGAGGATGTGACAAAGCACATTGATGAAGGTCGAGCAGTGGATGGGGTGTATAATGATTTTAGTAAGGTGTTTGATAAGGTTCCTCTTGGAAGGCTCATTCAGAAAGTCAGGAGGCATGGGATCCAGGGAAACTTGGCTGTGTGGATTCAGAATTGGCTTGCTCATAGAAGACAGAGGGTGGTGGTAGATGGAGCATATTCTGACTGGAGGTCAGTGACTAGTGGTGTTTGCTGATGATACCAAGGTTGGTGGTGTTGTGGATAGTGTAGAAGGTTGCTGTAGATTACAACAGGATATTGATAGAATGCAGACCTGGGCTGAGAAGTGGAAGATGGAGTTCAACCCGGAAAAGTGTGAAATGATACACTTCAGGAGATCGAATTTGAAGGCAGAATAGAAGGTTAATGACAGGACTCTTAGCAATGTGGAGGAACAGAGGGATCTTGGGGTCCACATCCATAGATCCCTCAAGGTTACCACGCAGGTTGATAGGGTTGTTAAGAAGGCATATGGTGGGTTGGCCTTCATTAGTCGAGGTATTGAGTTCAAGAGCCACGAGGTAATGTTGCAGCTCTATAGAATTCTGGTTAGACCACACTTGGAATATTGTGTTCAGTTCTGGTTGCCTCATTATAGGAAGGATGTGGAAGCTTTAGAGAGGGTGCAGAGGAGAATTACCAGGATGCTGCCTGGATTGGAGAGCATGTCTTATGAGGATAGGTTGAGTGAGCTAGGGCTCTTCTCTTTGGAGAGAAGGAGGATGAGAGGTGACTTGATAGAGGTGTACAAGATGATAAGAGGCATAGATCGAGTGGACAGTCAGAGACTTTTTCCCAGGGTGACAATAGCTAAGATGAGGGGGTATAATTTTAAGGTGATTGGCGGAAGATATAAGGGGGATGTCAGGGGTAAGTTTTTTACACAGAGAGTGGTGTGTGCATGGAACACACTGCCAGCAGAAGTTGTGGGGACATTTAAGAGACTCTTAGATAGCCACATGAATGATAGAGAAATGGAGGGCTATGTGAGAGGGAAGGGTTAGATAGATCTTAAAGCAGGATAAAATGTTGGCACAACATTGTGGGCCAAAGGTCCTGTACTGTGCTGTAGTGTTCTACATTCTATGAATGTCAAGGACAGGTAGTTAGACTCTCTCCTTTTGAAGGTAGTTCTTGCCTGGCACATTTGTGGCATCACTACCAAAAATTTGAGATATAGAATAAAAATTCACTCTTATGGAATTTATGTGAGAAAAAAAAACTAAATAAATACAAAATGCAAAAGAAGCAACGTTTTGTCAATTTTTGTCAAGGATTTGCATTACGGAAAATTGTGATATGGACAGTTTTCTAGGAACACAACCTCTCCATAACACAGGGGTATAGCGATCCAATACCAGAGGGCATGCAGTTAGGGTGAGAGGGGGTAGGTTCAGAACAGACATGAGGGGTGCGTTTTATACTCAGAGAGTGGTGGATGCCTGGAATGCATTGCCTGATAGGGTGGTGGAGATACATTCATTGGGAGCATTTAAGAGGGGCTTGGATGGGCACATGAATGAGAGGAAAATGGAGGGATATGGGCATTCTGTAGGTAGGAGGGATTAGCTATGTTGGCACAACATTGTGGGCCGAAGGACCTGTTCTGTGCTGTACTGTTCTATGTTCTATGTATACTGTACCAATTACTTTAAATCTGTATCCCTGGTTATTTATCCCTCAGCTAATGAAAATAGGTCCTTTCTATTTACAGTCTTTCTTATTCCCAGTCAATAAGTCTCCCCTCAACTTCCCATGTTCCAAAGCAAGGACCCTTAGCTTATTCAATCTTTCCTTGTAGCTGCACTTTCTATTCCTGGCAATGTAAATCACTGTTTCACTCTCTTCAAAGCAATTACATCTTTTCTTTAATGTAGTGCCCACAACTTTTTTTGCACTATTTATTCTGTAATTTACAGTAATTTTTATGTCTTTGAACTGTAGTGCTGCCAATAAACAAATGATTTGATGTCATATGTCAGTGATAATAAACCTGATTCTGATTCTGAACTGTATGCAATA
Source organism: Pristis pectinata (assembly GCF_009764475.1). Lineage (NCBI taxonomy): Eukaryota > Metazoa > Chordata > Chondrichthyes > Rhinopristiformes > Pristidae > Pristis > Pristis pectinata. The sequence continues at coordinate 39,539,475 of NC_067405.1, read as the reverse complement.
CTCTAGCTGTGGTCTAACTAACATTTAATACTGTTCCAGCGTAATGTCCTGGCTCTTATATTCTACGCCTCAGCTCATAAGGGGAGAAGTTCCTGAAATTGGGATATTGTCCTGTAAGGAGAAATTAAGTACACTTGACTACACGTTCTACTGTTTTTAAGAATAAGATGTGATCTCATTCAAACATACAAAGTATTTAGTAGGCTTGGCAGGATTGATACAGGATGATGATTTCCCTTTCTAGGGTATCAAGAATAAGGGATCACAATCTCAAAATAAGGAGTCAGCCATTCAGGATTGAGATGAGAAAAGAGTGAATCATTGGGCTACTGAGGGTTAAGGACTGAGTATATTTAAATTAGAGGGCACTGGATTTTTTATATTAAGGGAATCAAGGGTTATGATTTTAATAGGGGAAAATGGCACTGAGGGAAAAGATCAGGCATGAATAGCAGAAAATGTGGAAGGACTGAATGGCCTCATCCTGCTTCTAATGCTTTTATATTATTTCTATTTGTTTTTATCCATCTTTGACTGTTCTGCTACCTTAAAAGTTTTGTGGATACACAGTACAAGATTCATTTACACTGCTCAATATCCTCTCATTTATTGTATGTTCCCTTGCCTAGTTCCAGCATTACCTCTCTAGTTTTGATGGAAGCTTTACATTTTAAGGAAGGGTTGTGAATACATCATATGAGTAATGGGGCCAGTATCCGCCTCCCATTTCTGTGGCCTGGAGCAATCTGTGTTCTTTATTAATGCTGAATGTGAGAGAGGTTGCAGTCCCTGTTTGAGTATCTGAAGGGGCTGCTGCTCAAATTGCACTTGCTGCTCAGGTTCTGGTTGCACTTCAATCCCCCCGCCCCTTCTAATCTTTGGGAACTTGGTGCTGGGGAGGGGGAGTTCCAATCAGTCAGGGACCTCCTTGTTGGTCTGCTCCTGGGCCTGGTCCAGGCAGATCCAGGGAGCAGGTCGTGGAGAATTCCGCCCGAGTTGACTGCTTACCTCTCTTCTAAGGATATGTCCATGCCCGAGCGACCCTGGAGAACAGTGCACAGTGTTCACTGGCTCTCTGGAGACCTTCCAGGACCAGTGGGCATCCTGGAACGATGGCAATATTTCAATGTGGTGTTTTAATTTAATGTATAGTTGTAAATAGTGAATTGAGAATGATGTAAATATTGTAAATATATGAATAAACATCTTTTTAAACAAAAATGGAGTCGATGTCCATGACTGAATTTGACGTTGTGATTAGAGTATTCAACGCACATTCAATTAAAAATTCTTCACTCCAAAGGATTTTATTTAATGTAAATTACCACTTAAAGAAACTTTCATTCACTACAGCGAAGAGTATTGAACACATTTGGATACTGTTCTTTTCAAACAGCAATATTTAAGTCTTTATGATCGGCGTAATGTGAAGGAGCCTGTGAGAAAACAAGCGACAGTGTATTTAAGATGGAAAAAAAACTTTCAAGCACCTGTGAAGTTCCATCTGGCAGAAATGGTCAATTTCGTATAACGAAGGAGTCTTGAGGGTTCGTTAAGTGGGGAGATTAGTGTTGACACATGGGGTAGAGATCTGCGTTGCGCCAACTCCAACTAACTTGTTCGGTGTAAATCTAGACCCGCCCTTCCCAACTGCTCAAAGCTGATTGGCGTAAAGGTGCAACTGAATCCCAGATGCCAATTATGGCGCCCCAGGGGTGCTGGTGATTTATCGATTCTGCTGCCAATCAAACTAGCAAGTTTAGGTTGAATGGCAAAGTAATTGCACATTTCGAACGTCTTTTACATTATTGATCGCACGTCGTAAAGGGGTTTAAATTATGCCACAAGTGCGATAATAATCGCACATCCGGTAGACACAGACGAGATCCGCGACATCCTCGTCAACAAAGAGTTATGGACTGTCAAGAATGTTGACGATTAATGTTTCGTTGTTTTTCCTCTCCACTCATGAGGAATATAAATGGATGAACGGCTTCTTAATTTACTAAAAACCCGTTAAGACATTTAAAGGGCTGTATTTATGAAAAAAAAGTTTCCTCGGGACTTTAAGATTTATTAAACTATTTTACATTCTTGTGATTAACATTTATAACATTGTCACAAACAAATAAACTACATTTCTGAAATTGTCACTAACAAATAAACTACGGTCACCACCAAATAATCGTGATGAAGAGGAATAATTGCATACCAGACAACTGTTTGGGTAGATCCCGGCGCTGTGCGGGTTTCAGATGGGGTCGCACTGCCAAGAAGGATGCAACGTTAGCTTTGACACGTGGACCTTCCTGCGGCGCACCTTAAAAGGGAAACACCCATATTCTGATACAAGCAGCTACAAAATGAGTCGATATTTATTCGGTGTGGAGGTGCGAGGTCGCCCATGATAATTGCACCGTTTGCAGACTGCGCCGGATAGGTCCCGGGAAGTTTCCAGGATAGTTGCAGAAATGCCACGCAGGCAGACCCGGCACCGTAACAACTTCCCTGGATATGTGGAAGGAGGGGAAGCAGAGTGAGTAGCTGCTGCAACAGGCGCGGGCGGAATGATCACCGGCTGAAACCCGAGACAATCAATGAGTAAAATGACTAAAATAAGGAAATTGTTCCGAGGCAGCGGCAGGATCCTAGGGTTGATTTTTGCGGCTTCGATTATCTGGCTGATCTTTGACATGGCAGCGCTGAGGTTTTCCTTCACGGAGATCAACAGTAAACTTTCCAAGGAGGAATTCCTGCGGCTGGAGCGGCTCAGGTCGAAGGTGCTGCAGGACGAGGGGTTGCATAAGATGTTCCGGAGAAGGCCCGGTGGTGGGCTGGCGGGGGGAGACGCGCCCACCAGAGCCCCCCGTGGAAATCCCGCCACCTCCAGCCGGCAGCCTGGCGGCGCCGTGGGTTTCAGGCGGAATAAGGAGGTTTACCGCGCCCGGGCGGCCGCCGACCAACTGCTACTGGCCGCACCTGCAACAGTCTGGAAGGAACCGGACCCCCAGCCCACACGGCGCCGCGGCGACCGCCCTGAGCTTGCGGACAGAACCACCGTCGCCGCCGCCCGGACAACCGCAGGGCATCCCGGGCAGGTGGTCGCGGCTTCAGCGCCCGCCTTCCTGCCGGGCCCGGGGGAGAAAGTGTCCGAAGTTCGAGGGCTGAAGCCCCGCCAGGCGGCTGTCAACGCCGAGCTGAAAGCCGTGACCGAGCGGGAAGGGGAGGGACAGGTGAACCGGGGCGGACTGGGCGGGGAGCGCGGCGTGAAGCCGGCCGAGGGAAAGGCTGGCACAAACCGCGCGGGAACGGCAGTCGCTGCCGGCCCGCGGGCAGATGGACTCGGACACCGGGTGTCCCCGCCAGGCGGAGGAGGGTGGACAACGCCGAATGCATCGGTCCAGGCGGTCGGTGCTGTGCTGATGAAGAATACAGTCAACCAATCTCACAGTGAAGTTTGGAACGGACTCAAAGGTGGACTTGTCAATATTACGGATAATAAAATTCCTGTCGGTGGGAGAGCGTGGAATGGAGTCAAAGGTGAATCTGTCAACATTACGGATAGTAAGATTTCTGCCCACAGCAAGATTTGGAAGGGAACGCCAGGTGAACTTGACAATATTACTGTCACAAAGAACGTTGGATTAAAACAAAACATAATTAAATATACACCTTTAATCAACGCGACAAACAAAACAGCAATAAACCACCTTGAAGGTAAAAACACGCCACGCATTACCGAGAAAAGAGATTTTTCGGTTAATGTTGTGAAAAAAGTAGTTGTTAAAAACAATGAAACGAATGACCAGCGGATAGGTGACAAAGTTTTACCACGTTCAGTTGCTAGTTTGGGATCTGCTATAGGAGTACACAGAGTTTTGTCGATTGACAGGACGATATCTCCACGTAACCCTGAAGCCGTCGGTCAATTTGGGCAGCCAGCAGTTGTGCCAAAGGAACAAGAAGAACGAGCAAAGGAGAAATGGAACGAGGGGCATTTCAATGTACATCTCAGTAACATGATCCCACTGGACAGGGGTGTCCCAGATACAAGGCCAAAAGGGTGAGATTACTAAAAAAAAATATTGTGCAGTCATTTTTTGTGTGTATAATTTTCTAAATGTAGTCTCATGTTAGGTGTCAATTTACCGTTTTCTGATAATATGTCACATTCTGGGTCAATGACGTTTCACTGGAACTAGAAAAAGTTATACAGGAGACGGCAAAAGGAAGGAGGGAACAAAAGGGACGGTCTGTGTTGGGAAAGCAAGCAGGAAATACAAGTGAAATACCTATTTTATCTTTAAATTTAATCAATTCCAATGAGTTTAGAAGCACAGGAAGAATAAAGGACTTAGAAGAATATGAATATTAAAAAATACTGGAGCAGGAGTAGGCTACTCAGCTCCTCAAGCCTTCCCAGCCATTCAATATGAGATGAGAAAACATCAGAATTTTATAACTTGAGGCATTGTGTAACCAGGAGTAGTGTAAATCAGCTAATGCAAGGATAAAAGGTGAATGGACCTCTGTGATTTAGGGCAAACACAGAAGTAGAAGTTTTAGTGTATTTACTTTTTTGAAGGTAGAAGGAGGGAAGGCATCCAGGTATTTCAGTTGTCAAGAGGTAACAGAGGCCTAAATGAGTGTTTCAGCAGCTGATGAGCTGAAGGAAGAATTGTAATTCCATGATGTTATGGAGGTGGAAACAAGGGTCTCCTTGATGACACATATGTGGTCTGTTGCTTATCTTCAGGTCAAATCTGACACCAGGGTTGCAAGTGCCCTTGTTCATTCTTGTGCAAATACCAAGGAGTGTAATGGAATCTGTAGCTAGGGAACAGGGTTTGCGACAAAGATCAACAACCTCTGCTTTTTGCTTTACAATGTTCAGTTGGGAGAAATTTCTGGGCATCAAAAATATATGTTGGATGAACAGTCTGAGCAGTTAGACAGAGTGGAAGGATCAAGAAAGGTGATGGCAAGGCTGACTGTCATCAGTGCTAATAGAGTATTGGGAACTCAGTTCATGGCCGCTATTCTGACTTGCGAACTGTTCAGGTTACAACAGAATCCTGCTGTGACGTGGGAGCGATCTGTAATGAAATATTAACGTCATGGCATTCAGCGGTACTGAATGAAAGGCTTCTTTACATCATGAAACAGCCAGATAAGGTAGGCAAAATTAGACATGAGACTTAATAAATTTGGATTTACTGAAGGTCTACAATGTTCATACTTCTTCACATGCAAATGCCTTGGATTAGAATATGCATTGACAGACCAGCAACAGAATGGATATCAAGCTAGTTACGAATTGAGAAATGATTAAGGGTTAAAGGTAGCTACTCAGAATGGGAAGTGATGTTCCACAAGGAATAAAGCTGAGATCACAGACGTTCATCATTTCTCTGAACAGTTTTGAGTCAGAAGTCTCAAGATTGGGAAGGTGCTAGTGATCTTTAATATTATGGCAGGATAGATGAACATTTGACAGATCCTTGTACTGTAGATGAGACATTATCATAGAAGCTTAGTACTGGAAACTGGTAAGATATCTGGGCTGGCCCATTGGGAGTTTCTGTCAGATGTGTGAATGATAATAAGCACCATTTACAAACCTCTAGCCAACTAACTGTCTGAAATAAAAGTAAAGAGGCAGAGCCAGGGCAAAGTTTCAAAGTCAACTCTTCAGCAAACTAGGCAATTTTTTCAGAATTTGCCGTAGCTCTTATAAAAATAAAGTAGAAGACGTTCACACTGACAGTGTACCTTTTTTTTAAATCCCCTCTGCCTTATCTAGATGCATGGTTTTGTTAGGATAACTTCTTGTATGTTCAACACTCTGATACTTCATTAAAATTATTTTCATGTTGAGTCTAGATATTTACACAACATCCCATGTACAGCAGCATTACAGAATCTTGGCATCAGCTGCACATGCTTCCACACAGCATCCATCAGTTTGTAAAGGATTGATTCCAACTTGCATTCTATCTGAGATCAGTTCACTCAACAAGACCAGGGATCAATAAGGAATGTATTTTAAGACTACATCATGCTGTCCATTTTCCTCTAGTCTAGATGAAAACATAATTGTCCAATTAAATTCTGTAGCATCAGTTCAGATAGTTAATATTAATTTCAAATAATCTCATGAATACAGTGCATCTGTTGACCTCCCCCAGTACTAGTGGAGATGACCACCAAATCTATCTGATATTGGAAGTTTCTGCACATTCTCAAATATTACTGAAGAAAAAAAGCAGGATATGACTGTTACAGGAGTGTGCCCTAAAATTCAATTACATCAGTCTTGAATTTTTTGTTGATGAGCTCAACAGGAGGTGCGAGAGAAATGTGCTGAGGAGCTGGTGCAGGGGGCAGGGATTCAGGTTTTTGGACCATTAGGATCTCTTCTGGGGCAGCAGTGACCTTTACAAGAGGGACAGATTGTATTTGAACCACGGGGACCAATATCCTTGCAGGGAAATTTGCTAGAGCTACGCGGGAGGGTTTAAACTAGATTGGCAGGGGGATGGGACTCTGAGCAAGAGCAAGTCATGGGATAAAGCAGTAGCCAGCGAGAGCAAGTTTAGTAACCAGGAGCCAAGAACACAGTAAAGGCAGGGAAAGGAATACTCAGTCAAACTGCATTTATTTCAATGCACAAGGTTTAACAGGTGAGGCAGATGAACTCAGAGCATGGATTGGTTCTGAGGACTGGGATATTATAGCCATAACAGAAATATGGCTGAGAGAAGAGCAATACTGGCAGCTCAATATTCCAGGATGCAGGTGTGACAGAGGTATAGGTAAGTGAAGAGGGGGTGTTGCCTTTTTGATAAGGGAGGATGTAACAGCAGTACTTAGAGATAATGTTCTTGGGGGATCACCCAGTGAGGCTATATGGGTAGAACTTAGAAACAAGAAGGGGAAGGTCACTCTAGTGGGGCTGTATTATAGACACCACAATAGTCAGCGGGAGCTTGAGGAGCAGGTGTGTAGAGAAGTTGCTCATAATTGTAAGAATAATGGGTATTGACTGGACTATCCAGAGTGTTAAAGGCCTGGACAGGTTGGAATTTGTGAGCTGTGTCCAGGTAAGTTTCCTAAGTCAATATATGGAGGGCCCTATGCTGGAGGGTGCAATACTGGACTTTCTCTTAGGGAACAAGGCAGGGCAGGTAACTGAAGTGGCAGTCGGGGAGCACTTTGGCTCTAGTGACCATAATTCTATTAGTTTTAAGATAGTGATGGAAAAGGATAACACAGGCCCACGGGTTAGAGTCCTAAACTGGAGCAGGGCTAATTTTGGGGGAATTAGGCAGGATCTAACAGAGGTCGATTGGTGAGCCTGTTTGAAGGCAAAGGAGCGAATGGCAAGTGGAAGGCTTTTAAGAGTGTGATATCAAGAGTCCATGCGAAGTGCTCCTGTTAGGGTGAAGGGTAAACCTGGCAAGTTTAGAGAACCTTGACTGACAAGAGATGTTGAGGCTCTGGTCAAGAAAAAGAAGGAAGCATACATTATGCTTTGGAGGTCAGGGACAACTGAATCCCTTGATGACTATAAAAAGATTAAGAGTACTCTTAAGAGGGAAATCAGGAGGGCAAAAAGAGGGTATGAGATGGAGCTGGCAAGTAAGGTTAGGGAAAATCCCCAGAGGTTCTATAGCTATATTAAGAGTAAAATGGCTAGGGAGAGAGTAGGTCCCCTTAGAGATCAGCAGGGCTACCAATGCCTTGAGCCACAGGAGATGGGTGGGATTTTTAACAAATATTTCTCCTCTGTGTTTACTGAAGAGAAAATCATGGTTGCTCAAGAGATAAGGGAAACTAGTGGAGATGTTTTGGAGAACATTCATATTACCGGGGGCAGGTATTTACAGCCTTGCAGCGCATTAAGGTGGATAAATCCCCAGGGCCTGACCAAGTGCATCCTAGGACTTTGTGGGAGGCTAGAGGAGAAATTGTGGAGGTCCTTGTGGAGATTTTTGCTTCATTGTTAACCACTGGTGAAGTTCCCAAAGACTGGAAGGCGGCTAATATTGTTTAAGAAAAATATCAAGGACAAGCCAGGGAACTACAAGCCAGTCAGCCTGATGTCAGTAGTGGGGGTTACTGGAGGGAATTCTGAGGGACAGGATCTACCAGATTTGGATAGACAGAGTCTGATTAGGAGGAGTCAGCATGGCTTTGTGTGTGGAAAGTCATACTTGATGAACCTTTGAGTTTTTTTGAAGAAGTAACCAAAAAAGTAGGTGAGGATAGAGCACTGGATGTTGTCTAACGGGACTTTAGCAAAGCCTTTGAGGTCCCGCATGGTAGGTTGGTCTGGAAGGTTACGTCCCATGGAATCCAGGGAGAGCTAGTTAGGTGGATTCAAAATTGGCTCAAAGATAGGAAACAGAGGGTGGTGGGTGAAGGTTGTTTCTCAGAATGGAAGCTGGTAATTTGTGATGTGCTGCAGGGGTCAGTGTTGGGACCCTTGTTACTCGTTATTTATATAAATTATTTGGATTCGAATGCCCAAGGCTTGATCAGTAAATTTGCGGATGACATGAAATTGGGAGGTGTTGTTGATAGTGAAAAAGGTTACAGGGGGATCTTGATCAGTTAGGGAAGTGGGCCAAGGAGTGGCAAATGGACTTCAATACAGATAAGTGTGAGGTGACGTATTTTGGAAAGTCAAACCTTGTACTATGATAGGGCACTAGGGAGTGTAATGGGACAAAGGGATCAAGGAGTACAAGTGCATAGTTTTTTGAAAGCGATGTTACAGGTAGATAGGGTAGTGAAAAAGGCATTTCGCACATTGGCCTTCATCAGTCAGGGCATTGAGTATAGGAGTTGGGACATTATGTTATAGTTGTACAAGTCATTGGTGAGGCTGCACTTGGAGTACTCTGTACAATTTTGGTCACCCTGTTATAGGAACGATGTGGTTAAACTGGAAAGAATGCAGAAAAGATTTACAAGGATATTGCCAGGACTAGAGGGCCTGAGTTATAGGGAGAGGTTGGCCAGCCGAGGTCTTTATTCCTTGGAGCGTGGGAAAATGAGGGTTGATCATATAGAAGTTTATAAAATCATGAGGGGCATAGATAAGGTGGATAGTAGCAGTCTTTTCCCCAGGGTAGGAGAGCCCAAAACTAGGGGGCATAGATCTAGGATGAGAGGGGAAAGATTTAAAAGGGACCTGAGGGGAACCTTTTCATGCAGAGGGTGGTGAGTATATGGAACGAGGTGCCAGAGGAAGTGGTTGAGGCAGTTACAATAGTATCATTTAAGAAGCACTTGGATAGGTACATGCAGGAGCAGGGCTTAGAGGGATATGGGCTGAATGCAGGAAATTAGGACTATATGGGTGGGTACCATGGTCAGCATGGACTTGTTGGGCTGAAGGACCTGTATCTGTGCTGTATTGCTCTATGACTCTAACTCTGAATCCAGAAGTGCAAGATCTTTGTTTAAAGTCCTTGCTTTTCTCTTTTGCTCATGAAAGTTGGATTCCTGTCTTAGAGTGGTTACATATTTCTTTTGTGTAGCTGCTTGCTGTCCATTCTGTTATGCACTTGCCATGTATCGCTTGTTCTTTACAATACAGATGAAAATTGAAAATCATGAAGGGCAAAGAGTTTAAATAAATAATAAAATAAATAAATGTTGCCGTGGTGCAGATTCCATCTGGAAAATAGTTTCTGTATTCTGTTGCTTAATTATTTCAGGGTATTCCTAAATGCCTGCATTTTCAGACAGTAGCTATTAGTTGGATAATTAACCAAAATACTTGGAGCTGCAGACGATTCTTCACAGCAAATATGGTGCTCTGGGTTGGTAGAAACATTTCTCATTTTAATTTTTTTCTGTATAATAAATGCCAAGGAATGACATTTGACATTTATTCCAAAGGAGTTTGTAGTTTTGAGGTCCTCAGGAAGAATGACTTCTGAAAGAAGATGTTTGGAAGTTGCAATAATGGTCTAATTTTGTGGCAAGTCACTGAAAGGGAATAAAAGATAGAAATAATTGGAGTCAATCATTAAATTTGAAACTGAAGTTAAAAACATCTGCAAAAATAAATTCTCAAGTATTGCAATGTTTCATTGAAAGGTATGGAGGAGGTAAAGATTTAATAATTCAATCATTGCATTGTAATGGAATGAAGATTGTGTATACTGAAGATGTGCAGTACATGAATAATAGAAAGAAAAAGACACACTGGTTAGTTTATTTGATATAGTAATAACACCCTGCATATCACTATATATGATGCCAGGTGCATAGGGAGTCTTTGTAATTGGAGATCATTAAAACAAATTTTAAAAACTCAGACCATATAGGGAGTGGGGGGGGGTGGTGAGGGGAAGGTATCTGAAGATGTAGCCTCAACCCCTTAGGAATTGATAATTCTCATTTTGTATTATTTAGTACCTATTTCTTATCCAACAAACAGACAATGCTGGAAGCATTCAGCAGATTAAACAGGGTCAGTGAAACATATTGGCATTTCGGATCAAGGACCTTTTGTCATGGAAAAGTGTTGTGAAACAGGAAGTGATTGGAGGAGGTGGAAGATTAGGAGGGACTCTTTAAATCCCCAATCTATTCTTCCATCCCCACAAACTACTTACATTATCGTGGCACTTACCCATGCAACTGCAGGAAATGCAACATTTTACCTATTTATCTCATGTCCTTTTTCCTCTTCCATTCCTTCTTTCCAGTTGAAGGAGCAATTCACCAGTATTTCCTCCATTTAGTACTCACAATGCGTTTTCCTCAAAAATGGAGAAACAAAATGCAGATTGGGTAATTGTTTTGCAAATCATCTCTTTTCAGCCCCCAAGAACAATTAAGTTTCCAATATCCTGTTACTTTAATTCCCTGTCTCAGTACGGTGCTGACTTCTACCAGGGTGAGTTGTAGCCTTCAGAACTTAATACAGGCCATCCCCAGGTTACAAACAGGTTCTGTTTTTACAGATGTCCATGTCGATTTTGTGTGTAAGTTAGAAAATATACAAAAATCACTTGATATGGTAACCAAACCTCCGCAGTATTGCAATGAATGGCATCGAAAGCACATAAGACTGATAAGAAAGAATAATTATTGAGGAGGAGATGAAACTAGTTCTGTCGTTAGTATGAATGTACATATATACTTATGTTCGATTTTTAAACAATAATATTATGGGAGCTCGTTCATATGTAGGCGTGTCCATAAGTCAGGTGTTCATAACCCAGGGGTGGCCTCCATTGAATTTAACAATTTTAGGTAAACTCCTGCCTTTTTTCCTCTTTCCACAAATGGTTGTACCTTTCTGTTTCAGTTTGTTTTTTTTGTCTCCATTGTTGCTTTGTCACCTTTGGTCTTCTCTCTTCGTTCTGCTGCTTGAAACACTGAGTGCTTCCAGCATTTCTTCTTTTGGTTTTGGATTTTCAGCATTGACAGTTTTTTTGCTCCAGTTTACCTCTTCTCTGGTCCCCATTTCTCCAAAGGAAGTTAAGGGATGTAGAAATAAATCAGGATTGTGCAGGATGCATTTACACTTTAAACAACACTATATAGGCTATGACTCAAGTTTTTAATCTTCATATCCTTGGGCATGTGTTTGTTACAGGTGTCCTGACCAAATGGTTCACAACAACCTTCCAACAACCAGCATTATCTTGTGCTTTGTCGATGAAGTGTGGTCTACACTTTTAAGGTCTGTTCACAGCATCTTCAACAGATCTCCTGCTCACCTCATTAAAGAAGTTATTCTTGTAGATGACTTTAGCACCAGAGGTAAGAAAGGAGTAGTTTTATCAGTATCACTAAACTATCTATTCCTGAGAAGATCTTGTTTATTATTTTATGCAAATAGAAGAATGTATTTTGTCCTGCAAAGTGAATGAAGAGTCATTCTATTTATAATTCTTGCATGTTCGGCCCTTAAATTGTAAATACTTTTATTTTATCACTTTTTCGCAGATGATTTGGATTTTTTCTACTTCCTGTGTAACCAACAAACAACCAAAATGATATTTACGAAGTATGCTGCTTGAGTGATCTGTACCTGCAGTCTGGTTAAGTTTCATTTTATTTCCAGATTTGGCCTTCATTTTCCTTACCTGCTTCTCCAGATTAGCAACAATATCTTTGGCCAAAACTATATTTGGGTGGCTTGTCTGTGTCTTTGCTAGTCTTCCACCAAAGTTATGAAGTCAAATTGAGAAAACCTCGATTTCTCAGTAAATGTCAGTAGTTACAAATGTAAGAAGCTCATAGACTTTGTCACTAACATTGAGATTATCTGGTCACTTGTCACTGCAGTTTCCTCTTTTTCCTTAAACCTTTGTGCCAAACATCTAAGGTTTCTTTCCTTCCATCTTTCTTTTGTCTCTCTTCTTATGCCCTCTTTGACCTTCCACAGTTAAATTTTCTAGCATGCCACCAATATAATTATGTGTACAGTAGAATTCTCCAGCATTTACTTGCATTTTTATAGTCATTTTGTCCATTGGCAGTTAAGAAAAATTATGCTATAGAAGAGTAATCTATAACATGAGAATTTTGCAGCTAAGTATGTTCTGACTTCTCAAAGTAGCTAAAGGTTCATGGTTAGGATTCGCCAAGGTCACAAAATGAGTTTGTATATTAAGTAAAATGATTAATACCAATTTTGAAATTGTGTGCAAGTGGGATTGATTTTAAAACGTAGAATCTGTTTCAGGAAAAAAATATTCTTAACTAACAAGTATTATAAATCCATTGGACTGAGTTTGGACTTTAAGTTTTGGCACATATAACAAACTAAAGTAATTGATAGGGGACCTAGGTAAACTAATGCATAAAGAGACACAGTTACTATGCTTTGTAGTTTCCATGTTTTTAAAAAAAACACTATCAAATCATTATAAAGTATACTTCATATTAAATTGAGACTTTTTCTGTGCCTCTTTTACAAGCAGAACAAAAAAAATTAAGTTCAGACATATGTAAACCTGTTCCTTAAGCTCAGTCTGTTTGACCACAGGACCTACCCATCATTGCTCACGGCCAGCAGAAATCACTGGATCATAATTATAAGCAATAACTCCAGTTAATTATTACTTTCCCTCTTTTGGGATCTTTAGGTTAGTTCATTGGACCTTGGTTAAACAAGGTACCATCAGCTATTGTATCAAGTGACATATTTACCCACTTGACCAACAGAATTCTTGCAGATTTTACATGTGGAATGTCTTAATCTATGTATAGATGCACTGACTTATCAAATTAGTTCATGAAACAATACAATACTTCTAAACCCATGTAGATCCTGTTCTTTTAATTTTGTGAATGATAACCTAATTGATTTTGTATTGAGGAAAACTAGTTTGAAATATGTGAAATTTTCCAAAGCCAAAAACTTGACAGTTTTGTTAAAATATTAATTCCTTCCAAGAAAGCTATTTATTTCTTCTTTATTCTTGTGAGATTAGCAGAGAAGTAATAGCTTTAGAAAATGTAGGGTCATCTTCAGGGAAAATAAATTTTCATTTGACTCCTAAGAGATAAAACTATACAACACTGACTATTCAGAGAGCTTGTGAATGCATATTTCAAGATACCCTGGGAGGGAAAGAAAATAAAAATTTTTCTCAGTATTGAACTTTATTTGAAGATGTGTGCTTCCCCGTAGACTGTGGCTCTTCACTTTAGTTGTGTCGGCTGTCTACCCTTTATCATCTGGAGCTGTCATTAGAGAGATCTGTGACCTCTAGTCAGAAAGCTTTTTATCTTTAGTACAAAACAAAAAGTGAGTCAGCAATCTGAAAATGCATTGAACAAAACATCAGTTTTGTAAAAAGGCTGGTGGATTGCAGTGCCTGTCTTCAAAATAAGGCTGTTGTCCAAGTTTTGCAAGTATCTCTCTTGTGGAAAAACTGCATGACATTCTTAATAATCTAAGCTCTTTTCATAAAACTGAAATTATTTTCCTAACATTATTCAGGTTTGCAGTTCAGTATTTCCAAATGCAATTTCATTCTAAAGCTCTGGTGTTGGTTAAAAAAGTATTAAAATGATATAGCTCAGAAGGACGTCATTCAGTTCAGCCTGATATATCTGCACTGGTTCATTTATGCAGCTAACCAATCAGTACCCTTTTCCTTCTCATTTCCAAAGACTTGTGAATGTTTTCACATCTGAGTGTTTATCAAATTTTCTTTTGAAAGTTACAATTAAATTTACTTCCATTGCCCTTTTGGATAGTGTTTTCCAGATAAAAGAAACTCACTGTTTAAACATCTTTTTTAAACGTTACCTTCTGTCTCGTTTGCCAGTCACCTTAAATCTGTGGACACTACCTCTTATCCCTCCAGAAATGGCTTCTCCATATCTATTCTTATTAAACCTTTCGTAATTTTGAACAATTCTATCAAATCTATTAACCTTTTTGGGTATTCAGTAAAGTAACCTTAGCTTTACCAGTATCTGCAGGGAATAGAAATGTTCATCCTTGATACCATTCTAGTAAATCTCTCTGCACCCCCCCACCTTTTCCTAAAGTTTAAATTGAACAACATTTTTTTTCCTAATTACTTGCTGTACCTGCTGTTTACTACCTGCTACTCCTGAACCGAGACTGCTCTGTATACCAACATTGACTATGTTCTCAACTTTTAAAATAAATACTGTTTTCCTTCACGGCAAGGAACATCACCTCCAGCTGCCAAATTTTACCCGCACGGTTAACTTCTTTGTGATGTCTTCATAGCTTACTTCTCCAGCAAATGCTTGCCACCCACCCCTCCCCTCATCCCACAATCCAGCATTTCTATCTGCAGAAAACTTGGAGACTTTCCATTCTGTCTTTTCATGTAAGTTATTGGACCGAATGGTGCTGGCTGTGGTTTGCAGTTACAAAGGGAACCTGTGCTAGTGTATCTGTTCCTCCACCTCATCACTGAACTCTTTGTGGCGTCCAACACAGATCCCAATATTTCTATGATTGCCAGGGTTTGGTGTTCCTATTCCTTTGCTTGGGAATTTTAGACTTGGAGATTAGGAAGAAGAAAGTTATTTTTAATAACGTCTGGAAAAGTGAGAAAACAAGTGTGTTTTATATTGCAGAGAGAGGGACAGTAGAATAACAGAGGAACTATGTGATTGGATGCAGATCTAAGTTGTCAAACTAACAATTACTTTAAAAACCAACGGTTAAAGTCTGAGGGGGGAACAAAAGAAACAGATTGAAATGGCGAGGTACAGTCACATCTATAACCTGAAATGATGACTATTTCTCTCCCATCAGATGCTGCTTGTCCTGCTGAGTGCTTTCCAACATTTTCTATTTTTGTTATGAATTTTCAACATCTACAGGTTTTTGATTCAATTACTAAATAGTGCATTGGCCTTAATTGCAAGGGGATTTGAGTACAAGAGTAAAGACCTCTTACTGCAATTATATATGGCCTGGTGAGACCACATTCTGGAATATTGTGTAGATGTCTGATTTCCTTATATGAGGAAGAATATGCTTGTGATGGAGGGAATGCAACTATGGTTCCCTGGATAGATTCCTGGAGTTAGGCAGGTGGGTTACGTGGGTGGCCTGTGAGGAGAGATTAAGCAGATTGGACCTATCCTCTCTTGAGTTAAGAGATGATCTCATTGAAGAGTACAAGGTGGATGCAGGGATGATATTTTCTATGATTGAAATGTCTGGAACCAGGGGATATGGTATGAAAATAAAGATTCGGCTGTTAAGAAAAGAGTTGAGAAGAAATTTCTTCATCTATAGAGGGTAGTAAATCTGTGAAATTCTTAACCTATGTGTGCCATTGAGGATCAGTCACTGAGTTTATTCAAGTTGAAGGTTGATAGTTCTTTGGATATTAAGGAAACGAAAGACACGAGTCTAGTACAGAAAAGTGCCACAGTAGTAAAAGATCAGCCATGACATTGAATGGTAGAGTAGGCTTGAAAGGCTGAATAGCTTAATACCACGTGTATTTCCTATGTACCTCCTTGGGAATACTATAGATGGAGATAATGTGATGATTGGTAAAATACAACAAATGTAAAATGCTCATCACTATTTGTTTGCAATGATATTTTCCTTTAGATCTCGTGCTGTACTTCCTAACTGTTAACACTCTATGAAGATATTTGTGTCACTTCACAAAGATCAGGCATGCATTTTTGACTCCCTTTGAATTTGTACTGAAAAGATCATGCCTCAGTGTATGGGATTAACGCCATTTACCTACACGAAAATATGCTATTTTAACAACTGTCAATAAAGAAATTTTAAAAGAATAGATCCTTTCATGTCTTGGCAACATTAAAAAGATTGGAAGAGGCAAAACCACAACAAAGCTGGTTAACAAGCACCATCACCATCTCTCATTATTCCTGTTTTCCAACTGAGCACAGATTTTGCCATGGTGAATAATATGACCTTTTTAGAAGCAGTATAGTATTTGGGGTGTAACAATTAGTCTCCTCTACAGATTGCTACAAGGAGAATTCCATTTGCAATATCATTGCCTCAAATCTTAAGTGTTGCTTACCCTCTTGATTATGATGGCAAAGCCCGCCAATCATTATTTTGGATGATGATAGCATCCAGAAGCACTGGAAATATAGATCATGGGATCCAATGGTTCATCAACACTGGACACTGGGTTGGTGGGAATATGGGAACAAAGTCTCTAAAAGGACTCTAAAACAATGTAGTATCTCAATTTGGATGCAACTATATCTGTTCATGTCATTTCTACCTTCAGGAAAACTGTGTTTTAAAGCTTGGTCATGGTGTAAGAATGTACAGTACATATAAGTATAAAAGTTGTGCCTAACCTTTTAAATACACTCAGCACACAGGAGTTTCCAATCTGCATTGTGGACTGGTTGATGTCCTGACAAGAAATATTGGCAGAAACGTTCAGTGCACTTGCCTTTCTCCTATTCCATCAAGCTATCTCATTTAGAAACAGGATAGGGGATTTCAGATTATCGATTGACAGAGAGGAGAAGGATAACTCCCTAAAGAACTGTTGAGGCTGAGAAGAGTATATTTTTGAACTGCAGAAGAATCAAAGGTTGAGGGGAGTTGTCAAGAAAGTGGAGTTCAGGCCAGTGATCAGATCAGCCGCAATTACATTGAATGGGGAAGTAGGTTAAGGGACTGTATTGGCTTACTCCTGCTTCTATTTCTTATAAAGATAATCAATTGTATTTGTGCAATATCTAGAACCTTTCCAAGGAATATCAATCAGTTAGCAATAAAGGTTCCACTTTTACCCAGAAATTCCTACTAAATATTTGGAGTAGGCGGAGGCTATATGTGGAAAATTCAACCTCTACTACTTGGGTATCTTACTGGTCTATATAAATGTAGCATAATCAAATTCTACTCCCCTGCTGATGTTGGCCATTGATGCGAAGAGATATGGTAGCGTAATTAGTTTCTATTCTTCCTTTTAAATTTCTGGTTTAAAACTTTATTATTTGTTTTTATAACACAGTTTTTCCTCCTTCTGAAGAAAAATAGTATCTAATGGAATCCAGAGATTCATTGTTTAATGTGCCTATATATACAAAGATGACCCAATTATTTCTTGGAAGAAATCAATTTAACAAACAAACTCTACTTTTTTCCCTATTATATAGAATACCTGAAAGAGAATTTAGACATATATATGTCGCAGTTCCCAAAAGTTCATGTTATTCACCTACAGGAGCGTCATGGTTTAATCCGAGCCAGACTTGTGGGCGCAGCAAATGCAACAGGTATGATGTGATGGCTCTTCCCTTAATTTGTTTCATTTTTGTGATATCTTTTGTTTACTGTGAAAAATGGAGGTGAATTCCAGTGTATAAGAATGTATGGAACAAAGACAATTTAGACATCAATCTAGTTTCTCTCATTGGCTGGATCCACCTATCACCTGCTGGCTCTTGCCCCACTCTTTCCCTCCACCTTTTTATACTTGCTATCTCCTCTTTATCTTTCCAGTCCAGATGAAAGGTCTCAACCCAAAATGTTGACTGTCCATTTCCCTCCATAGATGCTGTTTGACCCACTGAGTTCCTCTAGTGCCTTTGTGTGTTGCTCCAGATTTACAGCCTCTGCAGTCTTTTATGTTTCCTTCATTGGCATTCACTTTGTTGGATTCATTTCATTGTGCCAAATTTTTCTGAGAAATGCCAGCAGTTTTGCACATAACTATTAGTATTTTCCTGTAGAAGTGCCAGCAAGTTTAGGATTTTTGCATGCATAAGCATGAGTGCAGAAGTCACTTAGCAACAATTCCTTGATGTTGTTTCTTAGACGATGCTCTGACACTTAATTCCATGGATTTGATCATGGGACAATATAGATATAGAGATTCCCAACAACTCATCTTGAGAATCTGTTTGAACAACCTATACCAGGCATCACTTTGCAAAATATCATGTTCAATTGATTTCAGTGGATGGGGAATACTGCAAAGGACAATGGTAATTGTTAATTCCTGTGGAGTGGAATTTTTTAAAGTTTTGGAACATTTTTGAGTATTTCTGAATGTTAGAAGCATAGATAGCTTTGCAAAAGGGTAAGACGGGAGGTCTTGCATTTTTAAATTTTTTTTCATGGGCAGGAAATGTTTTAGACCCCTCCCACCCCTGCATACACTTAACTGTAAGTGATCCTGCTATTGCATTTGATGAGGATTTTGCTGCCTTGTGAACAAAAGATGGCATCAGGGGAATCACATAAACCAAGTGTAGACATTTTCAAAGTTCAGCAGCATGCAGATGGCCTCCCAATGATGACAAAAAATTAATACCTCTCTAAACTTTCAGCTTACTTTATTCATCCTAATTTGCTAATTAAGTCAAATCATGAAGTGGAACCGCCAAGTATGGTATAGGCCTAGTTTTAAGCATTAGTTCCCAGCTTACAGTTTTATCAGTTAGGCATTGAAGTAAGAGAATAAAAAAAGGAAGAAATTTTGTTTGTATCATCTAAAGTAGATTTATTTTTAAAATTTGTAACAACATACACTGACAAATTTATTTCATTTTGATATAAATATATAATAGAAACAGAAAATCCTAGAGATAAATAGTAAATCCAGCAGTTATTGTGGTTTAAACCCTTTGTATCATGACTGTATCAGTTGTTATTTGAACTGCTCATATACATTTTACAATTTCTGTAGTTTCTTTTTCTTTATGAAATGATATCAGCTGAGAAAGGCCACCATTATTTCATCAGAACCACTTTGCAAAACTAATTTATGTGTGAACGTGGGGTTTCTGCAAGCAACTGAGGTGAAGTAACAATGGCTGAACTACTTCAGCTTTGTACAATTGTCTAGTCATAGTCCGAAATTAGACCCCTCAGTCATATGTTAAACTAATTCTTCTCTTCTCGTTTTTAGGAGATGTTCTAACATTCTTGGATTCCCATGTTGAATGCAATGTTGGTTGGCTGGAACCACTTTTGGAAAGGATCCACTTAAAACGAACAAAAGTAGCTTGCCCTGTC
The DNA here is from genome assembly GCF_009764475.1 of Pristis pectinata. Taxonomy (NCBI): domain Eukaryota; kingdom Metazoa; phylum Chordata; class Chondrichthyes; order Rhinopristiformes; family Pristidae; genus Pristis; species Pristis pectinata. The sequence continues at coordinate 39,519,965 of NC_067405.1, read as the reverse complement.
ATAGAAGTTATCAGTGATGAGGATATGAGGTACAATCATGTAATCCTGGTTAACACATATCTGGATCATTACAGTTACTTTGGCTTGATTCAGTGGCTTAAAGTTAGTGGAATCAATATTAGAGTATTACCCTGGGAATTTCCTCAGGCATTCTCCCAATCACTTGCCAAAACTTTGAAAGAATATTAGCGGCAACTTAAGATAGATGTCTAAGTCGGACTTCCAAAGTTATACCTGTAAATCATGTAAGTCCACCTGTAAATTACATTCAATATGTGCTCTGAAGTACTTGCACGTCGGGTCCTTGTCCATAGTTTTTATGTAACCTCTGTTTTACTCTTAGCTAAACTATAAACATAAGATTTCAGGTATTTTAGTAGTTTTAAAGATACTCTTAACTTTGTAGAGTTTCTTTGCTTAAGATTAATTGGTATATATTTTCTTATAGTATTTGTAAGTGCTTTAAAGACAAAAGCTAACGTGCTTGATAAAGTATGAAATAACTGTTTGAGCAACAATTTCTTTCCATATAGTGCTTTTAACATTAGTGAAGTGTCTCAAGGCACTTCACAAAGAAAATAACCGAACAAATTTTTCCCCCAAGGTATATCATGTGATATTAGAATAAGTGGCAGGCTTTAAGGTACAGAGGAAGTGAGAGAAGTAGTAAGGGTTAGGAAAAGAGCTCCGTAGCTTACGGCTGAGACAAATTGAAGGGGTCATTGCTAATGACAGAGTGATTTAAAAATTGGACAGATCAAGAAACCAAAATTGGAGATATACAGAAATATCAGAGGATTGTAGAGACAAAAAAGGGGGAGGCCATGGTACACTTGTAAGTACAGATGAGGCTATACAATTGAAACAGTGCTGGGTCAGGGGTTAATGTCAATTGGTAGAGTTGTGCAAAATGACTTTACTGTTTTGGATGAATTCAAGTTAATGGAGGGTTAAAGATGGGTGTCAAGCTATTTAGAATAACTATAACATGATGTTACAATTTCAAATCCATATGAATTAAGGCAATAATGGAGAAGGTCACAATAAAAGAGATGGAACTTGTCAGTCATGGTTGTGAAACAGATATATAATCATAACTTCTTTTCTAGGCCAAGCAAAACAGCAAATGTCTGGTCTTCCCCTATTTATCTGGAGGAAGCTTTTGTACTTCCAGCACTGGATGCTTGAAAAGCAACATGGCAAATCAGAGACCAAATTACCAAACTCTGATCTTTCCTTGTTCTGTCTCTCATTGTGCCATACCCAGGATCAGGCTATTCCTGCACTCTTGATCCTATTTGCACAAGATTACTGACTAGCCAATTTCCAATCTTTCCCCCTAATGAGAATTGACATTGCAGCTTATTTTCTTACTTGGTTATAACTCCACTGTTTTTGGAAATCACTTTCAATCATTCTGTCCTTTCAAGCTACCACTTTATTTTCAGCTTTCAATTCATAACCAACATTTTGGAATATATGGTAATCCTTCCAAATCAATAACAGTCTTTCACTCAACTCCATGCTTGAACATGTTTTTTGCCCTGATGCATTATTAAAATGACTCAATTCAAAATTACAAATTACTATCAGTGCCTCTTGAATTTTCTGACCTCTGTGTAGTCTTTGATACAGTTAAATAGACTACTTTCCTCCCAACAACTCCTCATCCAGCTCATTTGAACTGCATAGCTTGTTCCAAAATTATTTTGTCTTCTAGACACCCAAAGATTTGCCCTGATCACTCCTGATACTTATCTACATATTATCCCTAAGCATCATTACCAGTTAGATACCAAATGGAAATCAATGACACCAGCTCTGCCTCTGCATCACCACCTTTGACTCTACCATTATCAATGTATTTTAATCTGGAATAATTACTATTTCCTTCAGTTAAACACTGGAATCACTGAATCCATCTCGTCCCTTTTCTGGCCATCCTCTCAAGTTGAAACTAGCTAATGGCTCTTGCTCTGACTTTTTTAATTCCAAGCCAATCCTCCAGCCTTGTATTTTTTTCCATCAGAATAGCAGCCTGTGTCTACTTTTATAATAACAACCATTTCTCTTACCTCAGCTCCTCAGTTTTTGAAACTCTCAATCATGTTTTTGTCTCATCTGGATTCATCTCTTCCAATGATCTTCCAGTTAGCCTTCCATCCTCTATGTTCCATGAACTTCAGCTCAAACAAAACTCTGTGACTCCTATCATGTCCTGTACTATGTCCCATTCACTCATTGCCCTTGTTTTTTTGTATAGCTTTCTTATAACTTTGGGCCATTTATTTTGCATTCAAGCAGTTTAACATGTGCATGTATTTGGAAATGCCATTCAAGAAGATTCAATATCAATGCTGCTTCTTTCAATAAAGCTCTTCCTTTTTCTGTTACTGCTTTGGAACTGCTTCTGCACAAGGTGTGGTACATGAGAGTTGCTCCTTTTTGGATCTCATGGCATTCACTTGTAGAAGCTGCTTGGCATAAGGTGCTGGATAGAGTTAGAATGGGGAGTTGATGAAAGCAGAGTTCAATTGCCTGGGGAAGTGAACTGAGGTAAGTCTAGTCTGTATTATGTTGTATCAAATAGATGGGTAGCTTCTGCATTCCAAATCAAATTTCTCTTGCAAAACTTCAACTGAGTTTGCATGTTGAACTGAATAGATGTTGCTTGGCTTTTGTGTACTGTAATAATAAAACAAATCAAACAAGAACTGTAGATGCATCATTTGGAAAATGGTCTTGCAAAACTACATTTTAATGCAGTCAAGCTGCATGATGAACTTTATTCACATTGAAGGATACATGCTGCAGTATAACTGGAATCTCATTTATTATGTATTTTTTAAAGAAATTCCAGCTCGCACTGCAAGAATCCAAGCAGGTATAAATATGTATAAAAATGGAAACTAATATTACAATGTCAACAAAATCAGGTCAACAACTACTCTGGACTTGCTAGATCCTGCACTGGTTTAACAAATTTTGTTGGGCTAGCAGCTTCTAATTTTAGAAGGCTTATTGTGTTTGTGCACTTTGGTAATAAGTCCGAGAAATCTGATGAGGCAGTAACTTTTAACCAATAGCTGTTAACCTTTTATTTTTGATTGCAAGATCAAGCCCTGTCTTAAGCAATAAGAGGTAAGGTACAACTCCTCCCCAGGTTACGGCAGAGTTCTGTTCCTGTGAACTGTTTGTAACCCGAACAATTTGCAAATTGGAAATGTGGCATGAACTGAGTTCCCACCTGGCAGAAGATGCCTGCAGCCCCACAGTAGCCGGCAAATCCATCCTGCTGGTCTCCCAAATACTCATCCCTATGTACAGACTGTACATAAGTCAGGCATTTGTAAGTTAGGAGGACCTGCATAAGGAAATCTCTTCATTTTGATAATTTATTTGTTGGAATTGCAGCAAAAAAGAAATGTCACACAACTGCCAAAATAATTGCTTTGCAGCTTTGATAGGCACCACCAAGAGAACAAAGAGACCCTGTTGGATCTGAAGGAGCTGTGAACAAATGTCTTCCAGAATGCAGGAGTGCTTCAGAATTTAATTTAGCCTTTGCTTCTGCACTAAGACTTTTGTGTGTAACACCAGTGCCAAAATTGGTCCCAACAAAAAGTGAATTTAGCTGTGAAAAAGTGCACAACCATAATAGCTTGGTTTCCAGTTAAAAAGATGCATTGTTACGTCTTGCGTAGGTACAAATGGGCACTTCCAATTTATTGCAGCTACTGCCACTCTGCTATGCAGCATTGAGAGAAGGGTGTCAGCCTGTAGAGCCCAACACCCTATGGTAGCTGACAGCAGCAACATACATCATGCCTTCTGCAGAGAACAGAGTCCAGAGAAAGCATGGAGACAGCATTAATATTCCCTGAGAGAGTTAATGATCTGGTAAATGAGTTTCTTGCCAGAATGGACAACCTATATACAATGGACAAATTACCATGTTATGGCTGGATATACTAACACTTAGTCAACCTCTCACAGACATACTCGCATACAGATCAAGCCCAGAAATGCCCAGAAACTGCTTTATGAGGGAGAGGAGTTCCACCTGGATCAAATAAAGGGAGGGATGCATCTTGGGGCACTTCCTCACGTGGATGTAGGAGTGGTTTCTCCTCAAGGGCAGAATGGCCATGAGGCGGCCATTAAAAGAGTTTCTCAGTAGTCAGATTCCCCAATGAGCACCTGGCTTGATTGAACACAAGCTTAGCACTATGTGAGCAACCTCCAGTGAATTTTGGAGCTGCCTTGTGAAAATGGTACACTGTGAACTGAGTGGCCCTTTACGTGATGTGTGAATGTGCAACTCGAATAATCATGCTCCCTGTTTTTTAGCGACTGCCAAATGACTGTCGTTCCTTGGACCTGGGAGCTCCAGTTTGTATCAGGAAGGCTTCAAATATATGTTACAAACAATGATGCATGTCTGACACTGGGAAATCATTGGATATGGTATTGTGGATCTGACTGGAAGTATGTGATCTAATTTCTATGTGAGGAAGTGCTCTGAACTATCATTGTCACCATTGGAATATAAGAAGTAGGAGCATGGGTAGTCTTTGAAGCCCTCTGCACAATTCACCAAGATCATGGATAATGATTCTTAACCTTGAATCAATTTTCCTGGCTAATTTCTCTACCCTTTGATTCTCCAAGAGCCCAAAGATGTGATGACTCAATGACTGAACATCTTTGTGGGATTAAAAAAGATCAAAGATTCAAGAATAAAATTCTCTTCATCTTAGTCCAAAGTGGCTGATCCTTATCCTAACAATATCATCCCCTTTTTCTAGGTTCTCCAACAATGCTAATAATCTCTCAAGATCTATCCCATAATTCCCTCTCAGAACCATGATTCGGTGAGAAATTGCATGCAATTCCACTGAAATCCAATCCCAGAGGAGGGAATGGACTGGCCAAAAGATTAACAACTCCAGAATTAAGTACAACTCTATGCTTGGAACAGTGGATCATAAATTTTGACCATTTATTAATGAGGCTTTTTCCTTTATTTGAAGAGTGCTGTAAAATTCTCTCTCTCTCTCTCTCTCTCTGTCAGTTGTAGTTTTTCTCTCTTAAGATTCCTAATTTAATCTAACTCAAGAGACTTGTTTGTGACTACAATTAAACTACCTTGGGTACAGGTATATTAGTTATAAGTGTAACAAATTTATTAAATAATTTTCATACAGAACAAAGGAGTAGTACTTCACAAAGTGGATATTCAGTGTATTCTTTGAAATCCAAGAGGCTTGCTTTCCAAGCAACTGCAGTGCAGTTTTTTTTTTAACCCCCTGTTGTGTCATATTGATTACAGGTTCCTTTCCTCTTGATTGCGTTCTCTCTCCATGCTCTAAATTTTTCTATTTGATTTTGCATGATGAGTGTAAGTCTCCTGAGCTACTGTACCCCTTGTCATTACCAGCCTTATTTCTTCTTGGGTAAATTGAGCTATACCCTATCATACCTGTTTGCTCTTTCATAGACTACACAAAGTCTGGGACCTTAATGATAATCTTTTATTGTGTTGGTTCATTGGATGTTTCAACCTTCTTTTCTTCTCTGTCTCTTAATGGTGTTCTGCCCTTAATTTATTTGGAGTCCCAGACTTTGTTAACATGATCCTGGTAGAATTAATATATTTGCCCTGCTCTCTCCTTCCCCCCCCCCCCCCCCCCCAAAGTTATCTGCCTGTCACACCTAATAACACCAGTCTTAATTAATTCCCTGGCCCTCGGTCCACAAAATTTCAACATGGTACTACTGTAGCATATTCTTTGCAATTAACATCCGTTTTTATTTGTCTTAACTGACCATCATGTTTTGTTTCTTGATCTTCCATTGCATAAATAATGTAGATACTTTAACACTCTTTAAAACACTGTTCCATAAGTAACAATATTAAAACACTAAGATATATCAGAAATATTTTTAATTAAGCTTATCTATTTAAAACATATCACTATTTGTTAAAGCAACCTCTTTCAAATCCCTCTTGAAGGTGAGGCATTTTAGGCCAATCCCTAAAACTATATCCTTGTACTTCCATTTCTCAGAGATTTTGGGCTGTGATCATGATTAATTGTGATCTTATTTGGTCTATCAGTTGTAGAGCATTAAGCATATTAGCAACACTACCTGGTTTATAACCAGTAAATGTGTAATCGTAATAATTCCATGTCCCACCAGTGTGTCAAGTTTCCTATATCTGGAATTTCCCTAGCAATATCATTGTTTCCTTGTTTTACTGTGCAGTTATGTCAATAGGAGACATTCATTTGTCTTATTAAGGTAGTTAGCATTAGTTGAGGAATGTCATACCCAAATTTAGCAATGTTGTCTTTTAGATTTATTTTCATGCCATTCAGAAGATTTAGTTGTTTGTGTGTGGCCATTGCAAGAAGGTTCTCCCCTTTTATGCCTGTGGTTTTGGTAGGCACGATTAATTGAATATTCAAGCAGTCCATTAGTGATAAATGTTCTCAAAGGTAGTAAACCAGCATTTTCTCGCTTGAACATAGGGTTTTCTAGTTATATTCAACAGTCCCACATCAACCAAAACTCCAACGGAAGTCAGATGATATGACCTGTTTTGCCCTGCAATCCTGGGTAACGTGTCCATACTTGTCACAATTAAAACATACCTCTGACCTCCATAAGGGGTGGCGTGGATAGAAGGGGGTGGAGTTTTTCTATTAGATTAACGGACATCCCTTTCCAGAGTCCCTGACTTTGAATTGTAGCATACTTACAGTATGTGCACTGGTTAATGTAATAGAAGATCAGTCCATTATATATTATGAAAAGCGATATGATCTTGGGCAGTCCACAGTGAAACCGATTGCTAAGATACATTTTTTCCCTGATTTAAACAGTCTCATTTACCATCTCATAAATTACTTCTAAACTTGTTTCTGAATGCTGAGAACTTCTATGGGGACTGTGTTTAATTTGACACAATTTTTCTCTCAAGTCCTTATTGTCTTTATCTAAAGCAATTTGTATAGCAAAGATCACATCATGTAGACTCGTACACATCATGTAGACTCGTACATCGATCAAAGACAATAAATGGGAGGTCACTTTGTAAACGTGTTCAAAATAGCATGCTTCTTACCATCATCTTCCAAACTGAGATGATAATACTGAAATACCTATAGAAACACTCCCATTTCTATGGGCTTGTTTGCAGGAATCCTCCAACTGCCAAGTAAGGCAGTCATTATATTTAGTCATGCTGTTCACTTGACACCTGACTACCTTGAAGTTCTGCATCCCTAAGCTGACCTCACTACTATTTACACACTGCTGTTGTGTAATCCTGGTGGCTTTTGGTACTTGGCACAGCAGAAGATCAACCTAATACATTATTGTTCTGTTCATCCTGTACAAGGGTAACCTCATAATTCTGCTCTGCACAAAAGTAGTGTACATCGTCAAACTTTCTGCCCTCCCTGGCTTCCACTTCTTATCCTTAGCCTGTTTCTTGATGAACATCAGTGTTACCCAGATATTTATTCACGCACTCCTCTAACACTGTACATACAAATCTACACCTTTCCTGATCATCTTTAAAATTTCCCGAGAAACAATTTCATTAGCAAACCTTTCAGTCTACGTAGATCTACTGGTGATCATGCAATGACTCTTGTATGTGCTATCTTGTACACAATAATACCTGATTTCAGTTGTTAGTAATCCAGTGTAAGATTTGTTATTTTTGCTAAATGTAGCTTATGTTCAAGATTCCTAATTTAATCTGATTTAAGGGGTATTTTTGTGACTATAAGGAAACCGATATATTGTAATTTCCACTTTTAAGTAATTTAAAATTTTGACTTATTTGTATTTACTTAAAAGATGATGGTCTGTTGCTTGAAATCTTGAAAGCTTGCCTTCAGAATGACTGCAGCACAGTTTCCTGATGTGTTACGGATAGGTTATCTTCCTTCCGGTCATGCTTGCTTGCTCTATCTCTCTCCTCCCCTCTCACTGTCTCTCTCCTCCCACACACACCCATCTTTCTCTACAACCTACGACTATTCTATTGTACAGTTTTTCTATCTTTGATCTCCTACAATCTCCTAAACTATCTCACCTCTTTTTATTTCTAAACTTATGAAAATTTACTTTTAATTGAATATTTATTAATTTTTCTAGGAATTTCTTCACTGTACATTGCTAATGTTTGCTGTTAATATCCAAAATGTTTGTTTTTAGTTATATAGGAGTGAATGGCTTTTTACGTGGAGTATTTACCTGGCCCATGAATTTTGGGTGGAAGACGATACCCGATGAAATTATTAAAAGATACAATCTAACAGAAATGGACCCAATAAAGTGAGTTGACTTACAAAAGAAAATTATTGTTAATAAATACATATTTGCAAATTTTTGATACATTTATGGAATGTTTATGACTGAATCCTAATCTGAGTTACCACAGCCAAGAAGTAAATACAAATTTACTTTAATAATTATCGTCCATTCCACTTGTTCATTTGTCTAATATATTACCCAGCTTTGTTTAGCTAAACAATAGGTCACAACTTGGTAGAATGTCAGTGTCTTTCACCTTCCATTACCAGGTTTGCATTATTTCTTACTGTTTTTTGAAGTTGGTATATCTGTTCCCTGCTCCAGTGACAAGCTTCTTGCCTAATTCAATGTTTTATTGCATCAGCATTAACCTTAAGTTTAGGAAAGGTCCTCAAGTAACATTTAACACTGCTAGAACACTGCTTTCAATACTGTTTTTATGTATTTTCCAAAATGAAGCTATGATTTCTGATGCAGTATCTTCTACTGTTGTTTCACCTTCATAACTTTTTTTTCTAGATGTCCAATAATGGCAGGAGGATTATTTTCAATTGATAAGAAATACTTTTATGAACTGGGTACTTATGATACAGGCTTGGAAGTCTGGGGTGGAGAAAACATGGAGCTGTCATTTAAGGTATTTCTACAGGTCTTTTATCAGGAGCTGGAAATATACATATGCTATCAATTTATAAAACAAAATTGTTTAGAACTAAAAATACTTAGCTAAAATTTCAAGAGTATTTTAACAAGGGAAACATGAGATAAGTACACTAAGTTTCCAGTCTATAGCATCATAGTTTGAATGTGGATAAATATGTAAATTTGGAGCAATTCAAGTATTCTTGAATTCAGGAAATTACTGTATGGTCAGCCCATGTATTTTCTCTTCAGTAGCAATTTCTTATTTTAGTCAATTACATCTTGGCATATGAGCTCAAGGACAAGCTTGCAATAATGATGATTGTCCTTGCACTAAAATGATCTAGCATTGTATCAAAATAATAGATTATTTGCAATAAAATTTTTATTATATAAAAGTATTGCTAAAAGGCCTGACAAGTGAAAGACTGCTGGGAAAATTTCAGCTTGGTAAAATTCAACCAGTATGGGTTCAGAAATGGAAGATTATGCTTTAAGCATAATCAGGGGAAGTGGTGGAGGCAGATATGATAGTGGTGTTTAAAAGGTTTTTGGATAAACACATGAATATGCAGAAAATGGAGAGATATGGATCACGTGCAGGTAGAAGAGATTTGGTTTAATTTGGCACTGTGTCCAGTGCAGACATTGTGGGCCAAAGGGCCTATTCCTGTGCTCTACTGTTTTGTGTTCTACGTTCTAAGCATTTAATAAAGCTGTTTAAAAATGTTCCTTCTGTGACGAATTAGAAAATAAATCCCACAGTTCATCCTTGAATAAAATATCTGCATTGTTGTGGCGAATAAAGTTGGGATGATAAGTTTTGTGATTTGTATTGTTGTGTAAATTGAATATTTGAGGATCGATTCTTGGGAAGGAAGCATCTTCAATATTATCTCTGTACGTTCACTATCACCAATACCCAAGGATCTTTGTTTATAGACCTGTGTATATCACAGGATACCTGCCTTTGCTGTAGAAACAAAGAAGAAATCCTGCAAATTGCTGTGTCATGACTTAAAGATTGCCTTAACTCTGGGGGAAAATAATTCAAATTGTTAACAGTCAGAAATACATACATCTTCTATGCTACATTGTATACCATGGGGAACTTTCATTGTGCCTGTAGTTTATTTGTAACAGTGACCCATTGGGCAGTGTGAATGAGTTGGCAACTGTGAGTTCTGCAACAGCTCTATCTTTGAACAGGCCGGTCAGTTTCTAACCCCAATAAATGAGAATACAATAGCGATATCTTAAGTGAAGATGTCCCAATTTTGTGATTTGATTTTGTGACCTCTAACTCGTAGTTTTTTTGAAGCTGATATGTTTTCTTCCTGGCACCTAAATTTTGACTTGAAGAAATTTCCATAGGAAACTGATAGAATTTTGTGTCTCTTAATCTGATGCTTAGCACTTCTCATTGTGACCTCTCGTTTTAGGACACTTCCAAGTAATACAGACCTTTTAAACGTGGTGCTGGTATTTAAGACTGCAATTCCCACCTTATTCGGTCAGAGATGGAACTACTACTGTCACTTCCTAATTTTTTGATCTCGGAAAATTCACTAGTGTTGGTGGTAGGGTCATGTGGAGTGACGATCTTGTCCTAACACACTTCAACAGCAATGTTATCAAAAATTGAAAATCAAACCACTGGATTAAATTATTTTTTACTGTTCCTAAAGTTTCTTATGTACATTTTCTGTTATAACTTAAAATTCAGTCAGATTTGGAATATATATTTATTGAAATAATTCTACTTGTCCAACTCTTTTTATATATTTATGGAACAGGTTTGGATGTGTGGAGGAGAAATTGAGATTATCCCTTGTTCAAGGGTGGGCCATATTTTTCGTGATGGCAATCCATATACATTTCCAAAGGATAGAATTAAGACAGTGGAGCGGAATTTGGCTCGTGTGGCAGAGGTTTGGTTGGATGAATATGTCGATGTTTTCTATGGTCATGGTTACCACCATCTTCTTAACACAAATAACATAGAATTTAACATTGGAGACCTAAGCAAGCAAAAAGAACTCCGAGAAAAACTTCAATGTAGGAGCTTCAAGTGGTATTTAGAAAACGTTTATCCTGATATACAAACATCTTTAGTGAGATCCGATGGCTTGGTAAGTTTTTATGATTAAACAATGTTTCTTATAAATTTAAGGAAGGCAGTCTGAGAAAACATGAAAGCTAATATAGTTTGTAGCCTTCAAATTCATGCACATAGTCTTTGGAATTCTATGTTTGAATCCTTTCAATCAGATTTTTGTGCTGGCCACGTAACCAAAACAGTACATATCTAGATCATAAATGAAATTTTATGTGACTGTAACAAAGGTGATCATTTTCCAGTGGTGACATGGTTAATTTGGAGGATGAGCTAGAGACATGATTAAAAGCATGCAGCTATCTCAAAGGGATTTCTCATCCTTATCAATCTATCTGCAGCCTTTGCTGTAGTTACCTTCCTCCTCAAACTCCCCTTCAGCATCCTATAGCTGAATGGAATTGTACTTGCCTAATCTTATTGTTCATTAAAAGGTTTGCTGACCATGTGCGAATTGCATCAAGTCACATTCCACTTATATTTCCTGACCTACGATGGCTCCTGGTTCAAATATCTCAACTTTAAAAATTCCCCCATGATATAACCCGTCGAGATATCCACACTACTCTAATTCTTGTCTCTTAAACGACCTGAAACTTGTGGAAAGAGATGGGTAACGTTTCAGGTCCAAGGCTTCAGCAGAAATGGGAAAGAGAAAACAAGTTAGCTTTCAGTAACACAGAAGATGGAAGACCAATGGACAGAACAAAAAGAATATCTCTGATAGAAAGAGACCAAGTGATTTAATGCGGCAGTTAAATTTGCAGATTATGCTTCTTTGTCTGTGTAATGTGTTGCTAATAATAGGGCTGTGGGATATGCCCAGCAAGCCATACAGCAAATAGGGAAAAAAAAAAGGAAGACTCAACTGAGCTAAAATATTGAGGCCGGAAATAGCCAGATCTGATACAAACAGAAAGAGTTGCCTTAAGTTGGAGAATTGAGTATTGAATCTTGAAGGCTGCAATGAGCCATGATGGAAGATAGGTGTTGTTCCTCAAGCTTTTATTGGGCCGTGTTGTAACAGTGCAGTAGACGCTAACAAAAATAGAGTTATAGTGGAATGATGAATTAAAATGGTAGGCAACTGGAAGTTCTCAGGGTTATTCCTACAGACCGAACACAAGTTCTCCACAAAAGTCATTAATTGACATGCTCAAATGGCCTTTATTTTCTAATACATCAAACTAAACCTTAAATAAAATGGTTGAAAATGTGTTCAGAGGTATTTAATTATTACGCAATTTAATTTGAAGCTTGATACAAAATTTACTTCAGTTTAGTATCACACATGTGCTCCTTGTGCAACATGTCTTCTTTTCTGACTCTGACACCTAGTTTTTTTTATTCTACACTATATATTCAAAATATTTTAAATTATTTCTATGAAATTCTGCTATGTGCTATCAACATAAAGACACTGCCATCTTTGGTCAGTGTTTCACTGGATGTGGATTTACAAAAGCTACTATCACGTAGCTAAATTTCATCCAATTGCTTATTTTAAAAATAACTAACTTGCCTTTGATAATGAGAGAGACCAATGATTCTCAGATTACATAACAGGCCTAAGATGTGCAAAGAAGTCTTCAATTTCCACTTTCTGCCAATAAAACCTTCTGAAGATCACTCCTTGCATTGATAATTTGTCAGCACATTTCTCACGGGCAGTCAATATTTTAAAAATAAACACAGGTGGAATTTGATAAATTAATATTGTACCATATGTTAACAATATTTTAACAATATGCTGCCTTCTCCTGTTATCATTTTTAGCTGTTTAATGTTGGAACAAGGAAATGTCTTGCGGTTGAAAATGGCACATTTTCATTTGAATTATGTGATATTAATGAAAAGGTAAGACATTAACTAAATTACATGGAACTTATTTTGGTCTCTGTACACTCCTGTTTTTTGGAAAACTTATTCTTTGTTCCTATTTTCTATTTTAAAGTCAGAGTTGCATAGCAAGGCAACAAACCCTTCGGCCCAACTTGTCCATGCTGACAAAGATGCCTTCCTGAGCTAATTCTATTGCCCCATATCCCTCTAAACCTTTACTATTCATGCACCTGTCCAGATGTCTTTCAAAATGGAGTAATTGTATCTGTCGCAGTTCGTTCCATATACCCACCACCTTTTGTGTGATAAACTTGTCCCTCAGATCCTGTTTAAATTTTTCCCCTCACCTTAAAACTATGTCCTCTAGTTTTAGACTCCCCCTACCCTGGGATGATTATCTACCCCATCTATGCCCCTCATGATTTTATAAACCTCTAAAAGGTTACCCCTCTACCTCCTCCAATCCAGGAAAACAGTCCCAGCCTATCTAGCCTCTCATAACTCAAGCCCTCCAGTCCTGGCAACATCTTTGTGAATCTTTTCTGTACATTCTCTGGCTTATGGCAACCAGAACTGCACATAATATTCCAGGTGCAGTCTCATCAACATCCTGCACAGCTGTAATATGACGTACCAACTCTTGTACTCGTTGCCTTGTCTGATGAAGGCAAGCATGCCATAAACCACCTTCACCACCACATCTACTTGTATCACCACTTTCAGGGAACTATGTACTAGAACCCCTAGGTCTCTCTGTTCTGTAACACTTCCTAGGGCCCTGTCAATTACCATGTATGTCCTGCCCTGGTTTAACTTCCCAAAATGCATTACTTTGCATTTATTGGAGTTAAATTCCATCTACCATTTCTTTGTCCACTTGCCCAGTTGATCAATATCCTCTTAGACAATCTTCTTCACTATCCACCACACCATTACTTTTGGTGTCATCTGCAAACTTATCAATCATGCCAATTTGTTCCAAGCCTTGAAATAATCTACGATGCTCTTGTAATTAGATAAAGACCCCACTAATATATTAATAGTCAAAATAATATTTGGAAACTACTGAAATTATGGATTCTCCATGCTCCTTGGAGCAATTTATAGACTGAGATAAGCTTAGTTACTCCATAGATTGCACCACTCCACCCTGCCCACTGCCAACAACAACCCCCCCCCCCCCCCCGCCCACCCTACACCCCCCCTGGTTTAACATTATTAGGTTGCAGGATTTCCCACCCTTCTGAGCTAAGCAGGAAGCTTGAAATAGACACCAGAAAAGCATGGCAGGCCACCTGTCAAGTTTAAATGAGAATCAGCTACCAGGTTTGAGAGTCTCTCTCTGGTAACATATGCCAAGAGTCTTAATCATTCTGCATACCATCTTGCCTGATGTATTTTATACATCAGAATCATTCTCACTAATTTGTCATTTATTAATTAACTCCGTTTCTGAGTACCAAAGATTGAAACTTTTAACAATAATTTTCTATATATTTCTAGCAAAAAGGGCAGCAGAATTTAAATTCTATTGATTTTGCTTCAAATTTTTGATGCAGTCATTGAAGCAGATTAATCTGCATTTATATACCAGGTGGATGAGTCAGTGCATTATGGGCAACTGATTCTCTATCTGATGTAAATATTATGCTAGGTAAGTAACATTGTTACATAATAATCCTACATCATACACTATTACATACTATATCAGTATTCAGTTTGTTGAGACTGTCACCACTTAATATAATCCCAGTGAGGCCACAAGAACTATTCTAGAGTTCTGATGAAGGGTCTTGGCCCAAAACGTTCACTGTTCATTTCCCTCCATAGATGCTGCTGAGTCCCTCCAGCATTTTGTGTGTGTTGCTCCAGACTTCCAGCATCTGCAGTTTCTATTGTGTCTCCACAAGAACTATTTGACTTGTTTAGTTTAATGTCGGTAACTCAACTGGATTGAAAAGGATTCGGCAAGATAAATATAATGCTTTGAATCGGACCACTCAATCTAAAATGGGTTTTCAAGCATGTGTTTGCAGTTTTGGCTTTGTCATAGACTTACACAGCACAGAACTGCTGGAGTACAGGAGTTTAATCCAAGCAAGTGTGAGGTGTTGCACTAGGGGAGGTCAAATACAAGGGGAAAATTAGTGGCAGGATCCTTAACAGCATTGTTGTTCAGAGGGATCTTGGGGTCCAAGTCCATAGTTCCCTAAAAAATGGCCACAGTAGTAGATAGGGTGGTAAAGAAGGTGTATGGCATGCTTGCCTTCATTGGTCGGGGCACTGAGTATAAGAGTAAGGAAGTCATGTTGCAGCTATATAAAACTTTGGTTAGGCTGCACTTGGAGTATTGTGTGCAGTTCTAGTTGCCCCATTAGAGGAAGGATGTGGAGGCTTTGGAAAGAGTGCAGGAGAGGTTTATCAGAATGTTGCCTGGATTAGAGGGTATGAGCTATAAGGGGAGATCTGATAGAAGTTTATAAAATTAAGAGTGGCATAGATAGGTTAGACAGTCAGAATTTCTCTCTCCTTTCAAGATGTATTGCGCCTGATATTTTGCAAAAGACTTGTTAAAAATGTTTTAAATATTTATTTTCTTGACAGAATCAGCATTTTAACCATTCATGGTTAAGGCTAATTCAACAAAAAGACTTGTGCATAGCTCTGTTGGACATGAAACGGGAAATTGGGATGAAACCTTGTGATAAAAAAAGCAACAATCTAAGGTGGCTCCATCAGTCGTATACAGCTGAATCAACATTAGTAAGTACTTACAATACTTTCAAGGTTTTTTTTTCCATAAAGTAAATTGAAATCTGAATCTCTTACCTCATCCCTGATTAAAGTGAATTAATTTATTGTAATAAATTACAATGTAAGTGGAATCTTGCTCCAGTGGCAAGAGTTGACACGATAAATACTTAAACCCTGACGGAGCACTTCATGAATACGTAGGTCATAATTAATTCATTGCTACTTGCCCAATTCCCACATGCAGAGGGGCATGCACCCCAATCTTTCAAATTAATGTCATCCTTTAAGATATGTCCTTCAGTAACTTCTAACATCATCAAAGCCAGAATGAAAGTACTCATGTAGGTTATAGATACAATTTAAAATTACTACAGTACAGTTTTTCATCATTGCATCGACTTTGACCTATATCAAATAACATTTTTGAGATATCAACTTTTGCCAAGCTACATCAGTGTCTGCTGATGACATAGCTAAGCTGAAAACATAGAGTAGCCACTCAGTAGAAAAATTGACATTTCCATGGATTCTGGACAGCCCTCTACAAAAGTTATAAACAGATGTGCAATGGACCACTCCAATTCAATTTGTCTTTCTTTGTAGTTTTTAAAGGAAGTTTAAGACTTCCTTAAAGTAGATCTTTGGCCCTTTTTTTCTTTAACTTTAGTCCCTTTTTCATCTGCACTGTAGGCTAAAACCATTAGGAAAGGTAAGAGTTGATTGGAAAAAGTTGTGGAAAACAAAGCAATGCATGCTTATGAATTTTAAAGCTGCAGCAGATGTGTGATTATAATATGGCACAGAATGTCTTGTCTTATTAGTACATGCTAAGTAATACATTTTTATTTTGTAGACGGATCACATCCTTTGGGAGATTTCTCAGTTTCCTTTGTGTTTAGAAGGTAATCTATTTGGAAAAGTCTTAATGATAAACTCTTGTGATCCAGCTAACCCCCGTCAGAAATGGAAATTTACCAACTATTATAAGGATTAATGGAGGTAATGATATGATGACAACCTGTTGTGATGCAGGCATTTTAAAGGGCTAACTGTTTGAAATATTATTTGTTTGGGATGCTGCCAAAATGAATGACATTGAACAAAAAAACATGCAATTTCAACCTCAATAGCCTGAGAACAAGATTTAAAGATAAATGTTTCCAAGTGGGCACCAAAAAGAACTGGAATACAGGGCACTACGCAATACTTGGCTTGAAGCATGAACAATAATATTTTTCTGCTCTTACAGAAAAATTAAACCTTACTTTGTTTCATCTAATGTGATGTAATTTCTCACCTACTTTATTTTTAGAAAACTGTGGAAATTAATTTATTATAACAATAGTAAATACAAATCACTTGTGAATTAATATAATTTGGACATTTTCCATTTGAAATCATACTTTGATATCTTTATTAAAAAGAAAGCTTTTAAATGTTCATCCAAGTGACAAGATGAGGTAAGATGAAAAAATAATGAAAACAGTAATTCTGTTTTTAGGTTTAAGTTTTTCTTTCATTTGGTTCAATTGAACTATGAAATGGGCATTTTGTTTGTAGTTCTGTGATGGGTTGGTTTTTCTATCTTCAAAAAGCTTTCTTTTAACATAAGAGTTCAAGTATTTTGGGCAATACACTTTAAGCAATTTTCATCTGTATGCACTACACAACTTAATTCAAACGTGTAATCCAGTTAATAACTACCAGAAACAGTTTGTGACTAGCAAAAGGATTGATAACAGTGAAGGAAAATGAAATATCAATATTGTAAGATTGGCTCCTGGAATGGTACACTTGTTGTACGAGGAGACACTGAGCAGATTAAGCCTGCACTTTAGAAAAATGTGAAGTGATCTCGCCGAATCTCACAAAGTAGTTAATGAGATGGTTAGATACAGAGGTGGTGTTTCCCCTGGCTGGAGTGTCCAGAATCAGGGGTCACAGTCTCAAAATATGATGTTGACCATACAGGACTGAGGTGAGAAGAAATGTCTTCAACCAAAGAATGGTGAATCTTCAGCATTCACCGTGAGAGTGCTATGGAAGCTCAGTCACAGAGTTTATTAGAAAGACAAACTGTTAGATGTCTAAATATTAAGAAAATTGAGATGTATGGGGTTAGTGTAGGAAAGTGGCAGTGGTGTAAAACATCAACCATAAATTTATTGAATGCCAGAGCAGGTATGAAGGGGGTCAAATGGCCTATTCTTGCTTCACTTTCTTTGAACTCATTGAGCACAAACAAGCCTATATCAATAGTGCAGATGACAAAAGGATAGGCTGAATTTTGTTAGTGTTGGAACTCAAGTGTAGTACCATCAGTAGTAGAGGTGATGGCAATCAGTTTTCTTTGCAGCCATTAAGAACATTCTGCTTGATCCACAGTAAATTTCAATTATACAAATATTTACAATTGGTATCCTCAGTTGACATACAATTGATAGTTCAGAGAAGGATTTAAAATAAAACAGCAAAGGAATATTACTGCTTTGAACTTAGCACAATTTTAGTGGTTATACACCTTGGGTGCCAGAAGAGGTCACTCTTTAATTACAAAACATCTGTCCAGCCATGTGGTCTACAATCAGTGCAATGTCCAATGTTAAGATATTTTTACAGTGCTGTGAAATAAAAGACTTTTGTCTAATTCTGTTTCTTTACATTGTAAACAACTCCTTGACTGATATAATGATTTACATGTTTATTCCTCGAGAACTGTTTCACTCAGTTTGGCAATGGAAAAAGGCCAAAATTAAATAGGAGTCATGTTTTCAGCTTTAATACTAAACAAACAATCTTTTAATTCTGGATGATGCAAGATAATTTAGACAAAAAGAGACTATTATTTTCTGTTTGGAGAATCTAGGTATAAAATTCTACTTAATGTTGTTTAATCAGTAAATAATTTGGTTACATTACTGTAAATGTCTCACTTATGGTGACTCCTTACTTAACATTAATCAGAAAATAATTTATTATTACAGCCAAATATTGAAAATTTTTGAGTTCCATTAGGTTATTTGACTGCTGTTTTGTGTTTCATGCTTTGTCATTTGATTTGAAAAGTTGATTCAAATTACTAGGGTATTTGTTGGTCATTTTCTAGGCACCTGATGGTTTTACAAAGTTATTCATTTTTTTAAATTCCAAAATAAATTCCTAGATTATCATGTTTTCTGTCAAATGATGGCAGAGAACTTGCTTCAGCCCTTTGTCATTATTACTCTTGGGACAGTATCGTAAAGGCAGTGTGTAGTCTCAGATGGTTGAGACTTATCACTAGGGAATATACTGAACAGTTGAGAATCTACCCCCACTGAGAGCAAGGTTTGGAATTATAGTATGGGAAATACGAGCACCAATATGTGGCCCGTTACGCATATGGTGAATAAACCTACTTAAACTGGAATTGCTGACTGAATAGTTTCATTTTAAAGTACCAGCAGTTTTAATACATTTACTTTTGTATCATTGAAATGAATGAATTCAGGAAATACACAGTTCTTGTTTTGGATTGAATTAAAATTAAGCTGTCAATTAGTTTGCAGAATGGAGGTATATCGAATGATCTGATGGGGGCCATGCTTTACTTGAAATTGGGTATTCCAAAATTAAAAACTTGACTTAAATAGACTCCAAAATTTACTTTTCAAATCGCAATTTAGCTTAATTCACACCAATGGTATGTCAGAAGTTTGTAGATTGATCATCTTCCTGCCTCTTTCTACATCCGTGTATCATCTACATGGCCAATTTGCTATACAAAATGGAAGGGTGAATATTTGTATGAAACATTGTGTCTATCCAAGGAAATAGCCTGTGACACTATTTGGAGAACAGACAGCCCTCCTGCTTGGTATCAAGTATTTTTTCCATCAACCAAAAATAGCAATGAGAGGTAGTGGAATTGTTTAAGAAGCTCATTGTCGTTTGTGATGGCTTGCTAAGTGCAAAATGGTCGCCATCATTTAGCCAAGTACCAATTGTAATTGCAAAATATAATTAATTATAAAAATGCTTTGGATATTTCTAAAATATGATAAAAAAGTAACACAAAAATGCAGACAGTGGTATCTGACACAGCAGGTCTGAACTTGCCTAGTGCAGATTGCCCAAGAAAAACCTACCAGATGGAATGCCTCATCCCTCCCAGCAAGGTCCCATGCAGCAACAAGACCTTCCACGGCATGACTCCATCACATGGGAGGCCAGAACAAGCCCTGCTTGCCAAAAATGCTGAAAAAGACTTTGGCATTCGGTTAAGTCAAGCTCCTGCCTCAGCCCAGTGGCAAAGGTATCAAATACAGTATTCAGAAATATTGAATGTTTTGATTGGGTCATAATGTTTTTAAATCTATTAAACATGAATTTTTTTTTAATTAAGAAACTAAAACATGTACACTTACAAACAAATCAATTAAGGGTTTAGAAATGAAAACAATGCAAAAAGCTTGTAAATCATCTGGTATTTACATTAGTGCCCTGCAGAATAGAGGAAGTGTTCTTGTGACAGACCCAACCTGGCATACATTGCTCAAGTGTATTTCCAGCATACATGGTGAAAGATTAGCACAAATTAGCATCCCACAGATCATAGTCAAATACTTCTTAATGAAGAACTGTAAGGAATTACATGTACATGCACAAGAATCCCAAACTTGCTGACACCCAACAGGGAAAAGCTAGAAATTGAATGCAAATTTCTCTACAAAATCCAGGTCAACAAAACTTTTTTTTTTGCTCTAATTGACCTTGCTGCTCTCATCCATTGCAAAAATCAGAATCCAAAGAACTATCTTCCAGACTCCACAACCTGCAGGCTCCCCTCCAAACCACACACAACAGTCAGATTTGGAAGCATGCTGCCTGTTCCTTCGCTGTCATTGGATCCACATCCTTGGACTTCCTTCCCAAGAACACGGCAAATACCTTCTTCATTAGGACTGCAGCAGTTCACCATGATATTCTCAAGGGCATTTAATTTATTATCCTAGGAAAAGGAGTCTTTGATATATTGCATGCTGTCTATATAACTCTGTATCGATACAGATACTATAGTATAACTAAAACATGAAGTGGTGGTGCCTTGAAATTTATTCAACAATTTGAATATGATTTTAAAAAATATATAATTCAGTATGGGGTGAACTTGAAAAAAAAATGTTTGTATAAATAGTGTTAAACTTTAATTTTTATTTTATATAATTATAAAAATATTATCCTATGGGTTAAACTTTCAACTTAAAATATCAGTAAACAGTTTTCTGGCACAGAAGTGCCACACCTTTAGAGAACTAAAGCTGCCTGATCAAAAAGTGTCATGGAGCCAGCAACGTAATTCCCAGTGATAACCTCACTACAACATAATATGGGCATTACATACAAGAAGATTTTGACAGAAAGAATAACATTTCAAAACAATATGCTTGTTTAACAATTGGTCTTCATTTTGTGATGCATATGAAAGAATGTTACCCAAATCTCACCACCGAGTTAAAGACAACAATAAAAATTGTTCAAGATCGGTGGTGCACTGATTTATTATTTAAGCACAGAAAGAACCAAAATGAACATTAAGGCAGAAAAGCAACTGGTTATAAACATTACAAGAACTAATCATATATTTTAAGTCACATTCATAACAATTGCTAAATTTCTAATTGCAATAGGCTTGTTCACAACAAAATAATACAAGCTTATAAAGAAAACTTGAACAACAATACGAGTGATTACCACAATATCCATTTGACCTAATTAACAATAGTCACATGAAATGAATAAGGTTTAATTCAGATTATCCACGAGCATAATGCACAGTTGTTTGGCATTTCATTGCAACGATCTTGTTGAAGCATACTGATCCTTAAGGGGCCATTCACTATTTAACATTGTGCAATAAATCAATTATTTAGGCCAAAGGATGAATTAAGCATTTTTTTTCTTAAAAAGGCTGTTGTTGAGCTGCTTGATGGAAATAGTTGTGATGCGCACTAATGATCTACAAGGTTAAAAGGTAGACTATGCAAGTTGCATTTCTCATTGGATTACTGCTGTAATAAATTTATTTCATGTACTTTGCTGGTTTGAATTCAATAAGCCATATAATTTTTGCATTTAAATTATAGTAAGTTGTGATACATAGAATCAAAAGTGAAAACAATGGCCTAGAAATTGAATTGTGAAATGCCAGTTTTTTTCCCTGCATTACACTGTCCAATTTCTTTTTTTAAAAAATTCAATCATAAGGACTTACTGTATTTTCCACAAAGTCATGACTTTTCTTCCAGACCTTTTGTGCATCTGTAGCACCAAACTTCAGAAGACCAGATGCGGCTTCACTGATTCTGGATCACACACGCAAGGCTGGGAGGTGGCAAAGACCACTCATGCAAAAGCAGAACTTCATAATGCTTGTGAGGCCTGTTCTTTATTTTGGCAGGTCCCAGTCCACAATGTTCAGCCCTAGAACTTACCTGGTGTCCCATCAAACATCTTCCCTGTGCTGCCATAGCCCCCCCTCCACCGATGCCCCCATTAATAATGGGTACAACTCCTAGTGACATATTGAGACTCCACTCAACAATCCCCCTATTAGTCTGTGCAATATTGGAAGTCCCAATTTCTCTCCCCTCCCAAGAATGAGGCCTGACCATCTACATCTCCCTCAGGAGATCCAACCATTCCCAATCCCATAATTTATCTAATTTCCTTTGGAAGTGTAAGACTTAACCTGCAATTCCTTGGGCCTCACTCCACACAAATTTCCAGCAATGGGCCTTCAAACAAAATGTTGGCCCACCACACATCACCTCATTAATGAGCTTTTATGGGCACTATTCAATTTCTAGGCCAATTAATTCAATTAAATTTAATGACAAGAGACAGTAATTATCATTGCATTATTTGTTGCAACATTTAATTTATTTGTAACATTGACTCAAATTCATCAATACGCTGCTTAGTATTTCCTTTTTTGATCTTGCGATAAGAGACAGTATTGTACCTGGAATAGCTGTGCTTGGTAATGTCAGGTCTCCTTGAAGGTCTTGATTGCTCCTCAGCACAATCAGTATTAGTTGGTGACTCTGGTTGACTACTTAGAATGGGACTAGTTGAAGGTGACTCTAAGTTACTTCTCTGTTGGAATTCCTCTGAGGAAATTTCTTCATCAGCCTCCATTTCATCACTATTTTCATCGGCATTGTGATTTATTACATTTCTCTCTGCTTCTTTCTTCTCATTGGCTTCTTCTGGCGGTAATAGGATCACCCCCTCCACTGCAGGAACTAATGTTTAAAATATTAATTCATGTTTTGCTAGAAGACCATTTCTGTGTCTAATTTTGATCCTAATGTATTGCTAAAGTTCCTTTTCATAGAACATAGAACAGTACAGCCCTTCAGCCCACAATGTTGTGCTGACCTTTAAACCTCGCCTAAGACTACCTAACCCCTTCGTCCCACATATCCCTCTATTTTAAATTCCTCCACATGCTTATCTAGTAATCTCTTGAATTTGACCAATGTACCTGCCTCCACCACCGACCCAGGCAGTGCATTCCATGCCCCAAACACTCTCTGGGTAAAAATCCTTCCTCTGATAGCTCCCTTGAACTTCCCACCCATTACTTTAAAGCCATGCCCTCTTGTATTGAGCAATGCTGGCCTGGGAAGGAGGCGCTGGCTGTCCACTCTATCTTAATATTTTGTACACCTCTATCATGTGTCCTCTCATCCTCCTTCTCTCCAAAGAGTAAAGCCCTAGCTCCCTTATTGGTATTGGTTTATTACTGTCACTTGTACCGAGGTACAGTGAAAAACTTGTCTTGCATACCGATCGTACAGGTCAATTCATTACACAGTGCAGTTACATTGAGTTAGTACAGAGTGCATTGATGTAGTACAGGCAAAGACAATAACAGTACAGAGTAAAGTGTCACAGCTACAGAGAAAGTGCAGTGCAATAAGGTGCAGGGTCATAACAAGGTAGATCGTGAAGTCATAGTCCATCTCATTGTATAAGGGAACCGTTCAATAGTCTTATCACAGTGGGGTAGAAGCTGTCCTTAAGTCTGGTGGTACCTGCCCTCAGGCTCCTGTATCTTCTACCTGATGGAAGAGGAGAGAAGAGAGAATATCCTGGATGGGTGGGGTCTTTGATTATGCTGGCTGCTTCGCCAAGGCAAAGAGAGGTAAAGACAGAGTCCTAGGAGGGGAGTCTAGTGTCCTCATAATGCATAGTCTCTAAACCAGGCAGCATCCTGGTAAATCTTCTATGCACCCTTTACAACACTTCCACATCCTTCCTGTAATGAGGCGACCAGAACTGGACACAGTACTCTAAGTGTGGTCTAACCAGAGTTTTATAGAACTGCATCATTACCTCACGGCTCTTAAACTCAATCCCTCGACTTATGAAAGCTAACATCCCATAAGCTTTCTTAACTACCCTATCCACCTGTGAGGCAACTTTCAGAGATCTGTGGCTATGGACCCCCAGACCCCTCTACTCCTCCACACTGCCCAGAATCCTGCCATTAACTTTGTACTCTGCCTTGGAGTTTGTCCTTCCAAAGTGTACCACCTCACACTTCTCCAGATTAAACTCCACCTGCCACTTCTCAGCTCAGCTCTGCATCATATCAATGTCCCTCTGCATCTGCATCATATCAATGTCCCTCTGCAATCTTTGACAGTCCTCTACACTATCCACAACACCACCAACCTTTGTGTCATCTGCAAACTTGCCAACCCACCCTTCTACCAAGTCATTAATAAAAGTCATCCAAGTCATTAATAAAAATCATAAAAAGCAGACGTCCCAGAACTGATCCTTGTGGGACACCGCTAGTCACAGCCCTCCAATCTGTTTCAGTGTTGAATTGTTGTTAATTGTGAGACTAAGATATAATTAAGTGATTTTTGTAAACCAGTTTCTCTAAGGTGCAAAAGTATACCAAATTCATTGGCTAGAAATTTATATTGGGAATTAGCACAAAACATGCAGTATTGTATGGCCTATTTGTTACATATCCTATTCATTATTTACCTGTTGAAATCTGTGGAACTAATTAATTGGAGGAAATGATAATGGGCAGCCAACCTGATGCCCCCACTCCGCCAGAACCCATTAAACATTAGTTGTCAAGAAATAATTCTACTTTAGTCTGCCCTTTGCAGTATAGTCACCATTCCTTCAGTCATTTTCTCATTCTTAGAAAAGAACTGTGCGATCTAATACAATATTTTCATCCTTTATTTCCAACCTAAGACTCCAAAAACTGATGACCTTCAGAATCTATATGCTTCATGGATTCCCGTTGCTATTCACAAGATTTTAGCATTTTTAACAGCTAATCTATTAGCCTTAATATCTTTGGATTTTATTTATCCAGAAAGTTCAAGGACAACCTCTTCAAGATTTACTGAATAAAGTTATGCTAATCTAAATGGTACTTACTCAGTTGTTAGTCTCATTAAATTATATATGTAAAATTTGTGTAAGAAATATACACATTGAGCAAACAAAATAAGGTTATTTTTAAATTTGTTATGCTTTTGCAAGTAAATATTGGAACAGAAATTCATCTTGCACAGAATCACAAAATGGGCAGTATTGCTTCACCATGTGCATTGATTAATGAAACAAAATAATTGAGAGGTTGGACAATGTGGCTCATGTGATGGACACGTTCTGTAATACAAAGCAAGGTGAATTCCTTTCCTGCCGTTTGTCATATTCATAGTATTAACTTCAAAGAAAACAGTATTGCAGTTTCACTTATCTGCAATTGCCTTATAAAATGTTTTACTTCTCTTAAAAAAATGAAAGATTCTTATAGAAAAATACATACAGATCACTCTGTGTTCTATAATGTGTGATATTTTAAATGTATTTGGGACGTAGTTTTAGTTGTAATGAACCCTTGGATTTGTTTTAAATAAGAGTTAGCAATTTTTGTGCAGTTATACAGCAAGAATTAGTATTTTATTGCTATTATCTAATTACAACATTACTCACTGATAACTACTATTACTCATGAAATTTAATATACTATAATTTGAAATATTTTCATCCAAAAATGTATAGCAAGAGGCATGAACAATTAACTAAAGCTCCAAAACAAAAGATAAGTAGTCTACTTTACCCATTTCAGTTATTTCACCATCAGTAGAGTTTTCCAATGGACTGCTCTGCAGTATTATTTCTTCATCTATTAAAGAACTTGAAGATGTTATCTCAGATTCTGGACCTGTACTTTGAATAGATGTTACTTCAGGAATAGCAGTTTCTGCTGTGGACGATTTAGCATTTTCTGTAGGTAAGACCATTTCCTCTGTAGGCTGATTTATTTTTTCATTTGAGGCAATTGTCTCCTGTACAATTGTGACAGTCTGTTCACAAGGCAAATTGGGTTGCATGTGAAAAGACATGGTCTCAACAGCAGAAGAATTATTTTTCTGGGCAGATTGCATGGCCAACTCTGAAGATAAACAGGCTTCCTCAGTACATGGTGTCATCTCTTCTGCAGGATAACTGATTTCCTTTTCAGCTGAAATAACCTGTTCCAGAGCTGAACTGGTTTCCTTATCACATGAGATGACCTCTGGAGCTGGAGAGTTCTCTTCACTATATGAAATTGTTTCCTCAGTGCATGGAATAGTTTCCTCAGTGCTTGGAATAGTTTCCTCAGTGCTTGGAATGGTCTTGGTACTCGTAATTATCTCTTCTGAAGGTGAACTGTTTTCTTCAGTAGTTGATTTTGGTCCTTCACTGGATGTAGTATTTTCAGGTAAAAGAAATTTGGTTACTGCGCCTGATAGGACATTTTCTTCTGTTGATTGAATGGCATCTCCTGCTCCTTCCATAATATCAACCACTTCTGGATGATGTACACTAGTTATTGTCTTCTCAGTTTCAACTGAACAAGATACATTAGAGTTTTCTTCAGCCATTCTCTGCTCCCCAGATTTGCTAGGCTGTAAATCTTTGAACAAATATTACCTTTTTCTGAGAGGTAAATTCAAATGTAAGAAAAGGAAAGTGATTCAAAAGTATGAGAAGTTGTTTAAATGCTGTCCATCCTGTTAGCTCTCATCAGAGACTGAAAGGTAAAAGACCACCCAGTGAATGACTCTCTGCTTACTGGGAATTTTGGAGCCAATCATCAATCACATGCCTAATTATATTCATCAGATTGCACAATGAGGCGAAAGATCCATTTTACAGTTTAATTAATGCTCAGTGTTGGGAGTTGAGCTCTCGCCTGTTGGTGGCTCATATTCCTTACTGCACCAATTGGTAAACAGAAGCCTTCACTGAAACTATAATGGCTCTTTGTGTCCCAACTCCTGAAAAATGCAGTGATTGTTCTAAATCTTTAATTCCCCATGAGTAACCACCTTGTATCTCAGTGTCAGGCAAAAACAATTTTATGTAGCCAGATTAAAATTCCCAGTCATTCACGCATTAGTAAAACTCCAGTCATCTTATTAGCAACACCAACAGAGATGTAATTCCAGTGATTTTTAGAAGTATTAGTGTTAGTCTACAAACAACTAAACATGAACTATGAAGTAGAAATATGCTTGATTAAATCAGAGTTAATTAGTAGTGTTCATATGAGTCAATATGGTTACTCACAGCCTTTTATTTTAAATATCACTCCCAATCAAATCACCGTACACTAACTTTCAAGATGTTGGCCTAATTATATTTTTCTGCAGTCTGGGAGGAGTACTGAAAATTATTGTAGCGCATTGTTTCATGTGCAGGTCAGAAAAGAGCATTGAATAAGTGGAGCTGATTTTGATCTCGGTACTGCTGTTGTTTTGGTGGCATTGGAATGGT
Organism: Pristis pectinata; assembly: GCF_009764475.1. NCBI lineage: Eukaryota > Metazoa > Chordata > Chondrichthyes > Rhinopristiformes > Pristidae > Pristis > Pristis pectinata. Next base: position 39,492,427 of record NC_067405.1, on the reverse strand, counting down.
ATTGACGCCAAATCACTGTCCTGTTTATTGACATCATCCAACCCGCCATGTAACAGGCTACAAAATGTTTTCCAGCATCTTATTTCCAAAACAAGTTAGGATCTACAATGTACATGGAGTACTTCTGCAATTTTCATGATGTATTTACCAGAAGCTCTTCGGGGTAGAATTTGCTACATATTTTTCTAAGAAGGACACTAATCCTTAAAGGCAAATTCTCCATGGCAGCCAGACACCACCACTGAACATCATGGCTACAGTGGAGGAGAAGCAACAGGAGAAAACTAGGGAACCCTTAGATTTAGTGAAAAGGAACTGCATTTTCAGTGAATTAGTTGTCAGAAGGACATGTGATGGTAGGGAGTAGTGACCAGGAGACCCTCAAGGAGCCATCAAAGGAATAGCATGGCCAGAGGTGGCTCCAGTTGTCACATAAAGGAATGAGAATCCCCATTCTTTTCAGTAATGCAGAAATAAATGCCACATACTTCCAAGATATATCAAGGTGAGCTGCCAAAATGAGTTGTACTGAACCATTTCAGTAAATGCATCAGGGATTCATTCATTGATGTGTTCTAATCAGTGCAAGTCATTCTGCAATGAAAGTCTGAGACTTTATTGTTTGTCATCTAGGCTCTCGGCTGATCAATGTTGAACTATAACAGTGTTACTGCTGGGACTGAGGAGAGGACCACTGTCTGGATTGGTAGATTGTATAGGAAAAATGTCAGTCACTATCTTCTCCCACTCTGCTGACATGAGACTAGAGGTGTTCAGCTGGGATACCCCTGGTAATTGCTCCTTGCGCCTGCTTTTCCTCAGCCTGCATGTGATGTTTCTCGGGCTACTGGTCTGCATGGACAGTGGCACTGGCTGTTACTATCAGATCCTGGCATCCTGTGGCACTAGCTGTTGTTATCGGATCGCAAGGTTGTACAACATGCAGCACACAGTGACGAAGTTTCTGGACCAGCTGGGTGTGTATACTGCAGGGTGCCTTGGGCTGATGCAGGCTTTGGAATCTCATTTTCAGAAAATGATCCTGGTACTTGTGTGGCTCTAGTGTAGCACCACTCAACAGCTGTGATGGAACTGAATTAGTATCAGGAAGCAAGGAAGTAGAGGACAGCCCTTGTCCCCCAGTATCCATCTCTCTTGGCAAAGCTGGCTACAGAAAATGTCTGGCAGTTTGATCTCCCTGAAGCTAAGCACATCCTATCTGCTTCCCGGTAACACCTAATATCTCACAAGCACGTGAACATTGAGGGAGTGGTAAACTTTACTGTCAATGAAAAGATGAGGTTATTAATGGGAGTCTATATGGGCACATGAATGCAGTTAAAGGCTGCCTACACTAATGGCAAAGTGGGCAAATTCCGTTGCCAAGATGTGTGATTCTCATGCCTGATCTCTCAAGCCACGCTGAGAAGCCACTTGCAGAGGAATGCCACAACTGCTTGGAAAGATGATGAGGAAGTTGGGAGTCAAGGTGATGTTGAACTCTACTGAGAAAGCAGTCCAGGCACTAGAGCATGGCTGATAGTCTTCCAGGAACATGTCATGTACCTCAGTGATGACAACCTTGAAAAACTTGAGCCCATGAAGAAAGCAGCAATGGGACAGCAAGAAGGATGTGTTTTTGTTATCCAGCATTACTCTATCAAAGTGGAATTGAGTAGAAGAGTGATTTTATGTAAAGCTAAAGCACCCAGTAGCCGTGCAATCTGTTACTAGGTAACCAAATCCATAAGCCATAAGCTTCAAAATTCTTTAAATACACAGCACATAGGAACTAACTGATGGCACTATCCATGTTGCATATTCGGCTATCAGAAAATCACGCTGACCCTGGAAATTTAGCAATTGGTTTACTATTTCCACAGGAAAATAGAATTCAGTCCCCCAAGCACTGATAAAACACACAGAATCCCATCTGATGATATTTGTCTAAAGCACTTACCTTCAACTTTTATAATTGCAACATAAGTGAATAAATGTAAAATGACCTCACTGTTAAAATGAATAATGAGGAATTTTGGGTTCAATGAATATAAGGCTGCATAGTAATTAAAACCTGTGAGCAGCTCCAGGGATTGGCTGACATATATAGGCCAATTTTATAATCTAACCAAAATCATGATGTTGCCCTAGAGTTTCATATACCTTGCCATCTAACTAAAAAGTAGTACCAGTTTTATAGTACAATGCAAAATGGTCTCAACCTAAATATAATCATTCACAATGACAGTTCTTCTGATTAACCGAGTTTTTAAAGAGCAGTAAATGCTTTCTGTCATTCAAATGAATGAATATTAAAGCAGTTTTTCTCCTTGACTATTGTGCTGTTAATTGTGGCAGAGTGTTGGTTATTTCACTTTTTACAAAATTGTTTTCAACAGCAGCTATTACCAAAATCAATAATATTAAGTTGGCAGAGCCCTGATCTCCAAATCATTTATCTTTCTGTAGGAACATTGACAACAGATATAGACCTGTAAGTAGTTTGCTTGTAGATTTTAAGATAAACTATTAAAATTACAGGAACCTGTGAATTTCCCAATGAAGTTGGTAGCAGATTGGAAAAATAAATTTGACCATGGCCATGCATTCTTTCCTAATTTGTCATGCTCCATCCACAAGTTTCTCCGAGTTATAGTGCTTTTATGCCATTTCTTCATTCTTAGGAATAGGACTTAGAAGGGCCACAACAGCACAATCACTTAGTAAAACCACTAAAGCACACTTCAAACCACAGTCATTTATTTATGTTACGATTTTACCCATGGACAGATGCCGTCTAAACATTTAAACATGGTAATGAAACAGAGGGCACAGAAGCCTAGATATATGCAAGTAGTATGAAAGTACAATCAGAGGTGTTGTATTCAAAAAGTAGTGTAGTCTGGAATAACTGAATTGTCACTCAATGTGGTTTTACCTGCTCTTTAGAACCTCTCATGCAAGTAGAAGACATGAAATTGCCATGATGTAATTGAATGCATATTTAAAACTTGGTCCCTTCCATATCTATTGAGAGCACTATCCATATGTTGTACACTGGCAATACATCCAGATTTTGTTTTGTGAAGCCCTTGTGAGAGCTGGTATGCAACAGCTACCCAATGTTAAAAGAAACAACTGAAAAGACAACTTCCACTTGACAGTATAGAGTTCGGGACCTGAAATGTTAGGACCATCATGGACAATCCCAGCATTAACAGACCTGAGCACTGCTTCACTATCATTGCTCAAGAATTCAGATACTTTGACATCAACATAGCTGCACTGTGTGAGACCTGGCAGGCAGGAGATGGTCAGTCATAGAGTCATACAGCACAGAAACAGGGCCTTCTGCCCAACTGGTCCATGCTAACAAGATTCCTAACTAAGCTAGTCTCATTTGCCCACATTGGCCCATATCCCTCTAAACCTTTCCTATCCTTGTACCTGTTCAAGTGACTTTTAAATGTTGTTAATGTACCTGCCTCGACCACTTCCTCTCGCAGCTCATTCCGTATACAGACCACCTTCTGGGTGATAAAGTTGCCCCTCAGGTTCCTACTTAATCTCTTCTCTCTCACCCTAAACTTATGTCCTCTCGTTCTTGATTTCCCAACCCTGGGAGAAAGATTGTGCACATTCATCCTATCTATGTTCCTCATGATTTTATACACCTCTATAAGATCATGTGTCTCAACCCTTGAAGCTTTTTATGAGGCCAAGGAGGTTTCTTCCTTGAGCTTGAAAAATCCCCAGGGCCATTTCCCAAGGAATACAGACTGATCATCCTCGGCAACTTCAACACCAGGGTGCTAAAGGATGCAACTGGCATGATTGGCAAAGAAAGAGTAGAGAAGGAAAACTCCAATACAGTCCTTCTCTTGACAAAATACTTGGAGCATGGGCTCATCATAATGAACACCCTATTTTGTCAGACTAGCAAAGATGTCATGGCAACACCCCTGGTCCAAGCAAAGGCATCTGCTAGATTATAGCCATATATCTGTTGTACAGCAGGGCAGGTCAAGGACTAGGTGAGCAATAGTGATAGGGAACTCTTTATTGAGGGGCACAGATAGGCATTTCAAGCAAAACTCCAGGATGACGTGTTGCCTCTCTGGTGCCAGGGGTAAGGATGTTTGTGTGTTTAACCTGCACCCTGAATCTGGCTTTCATGTGAGGCCCAGTTGCCCTCTTAATTACGACTCAGATCAGGACAGCACACAAAGAAAATCTTTTGTGCAGCAGTGATGAGTTTTTTGAACAAGTCAGTTTATTAAGGCCCGTTACTGGGGAGACCTTAGAGCGAGAGCTCAAAGATACTCCAAAAGATGATCCAGAAGACTTCCAGCAATTTATAGTATTTGTGTTACAATAGTTGCATGCAGATTTCACAATTTCGTCAATAAAAATTTTATCTTTGTTTTATCTCTGCAGTGATTGCCTCTAACTGCCTGACAAATGGGACTTTGCTTCTTTTGCCAGGCAGCAGTTTCCCCTATTATCCTTGTAATTAGGTGCTCTGATTTATGGTCTTGTCCTCCGTAGTGACTCAGCTTATCTCATGATCAGTTGTCCTGCACATAAGCTGTATTCTAACCTCCATTTGTTTATCCCTGCTCCAGCCAGCTATGTCCTGTAATCGAAACACCTCCCTGCTCTTAGTAGTAACCTGTTTCTTCCAAGTGACCTTTAAGCCATCTCCCCTATTGGCCTATTTTCCCATCATCCCTTTCCAATTTATATTGAAAGTGAAGATAGATTACTTAAGTTGACCATATTACAAACTTTCCCAGTTCTCTTATAATTCCTAATATTCCTTCTTCATGCATTCACTTCATTGGAGCTGAATGTGTGTGGATGAATACAACCAGTGCATTATGCGAAACCACTCAATTAGTGCTACCACTGAAGACAAATTTCTCCCACTTTAAGTTCTCATCAGAAGATTATACTGTGGAAGGGTGCAAAACAACAGCTGTGAAAGGAGTAAGGAAATATTGACTACAAATTTTGTTTTTCTGTTTTAACTGGACAAGTGTGTACTTCATAGTTGCTGAGAGTTTCATGACAATCACAGCAAGCAATGACACTTTTGCCATTATTGCAACTGCAAACTCTAGGACTATTTTTCTCACTGACGTCTAACACCTTGTGAGCTCTTTTGATGTGGTAGCACTAGTGAGTAATGGAGTTTGTCTTCTCTATGTTCAAACTGCCCAAGTCATCTGCTGTGACAGCTTTTCCTCCAAGTTTTTAGCAAAGAGAAAATTGAAGGTACACCAATCCTGCTTTATTTGTTAAATATTCCATGAATTAGTTCAATAAATTGGCTTTTCTAGTCTTTACTTACTAATTCTGGCAGATTCCTCTTCTGTTTTACAGCAATTTCAGTTCTGTAAAATTAACATTCAATACAAAACCAAATAATTGTAAAACTATAAATGCACATTCTCATCATTTGCTGTTTAACTAGTTTAAAAATGTTTACCCCAAATTAGTTTACTAACTCTTGCTACTCCTGGAAGTAATGTTAGTCATTTGTATTAACATGTGCTTTGTATTGTTAACTAAATTTTGTCAACATTTAAGGAAGCAACATGATAATAATAGAAGTACAATCAAAAGGCAGCAGTACTTGACAGGTTCTCCCCAGCTAGTTAGATGAGCAATAATGTTGGCTGCACCAGATTACTTGCATGCTGCTGCAAAACAGAATGCTGGGATGCTGTTTGCTTCAGCTGAACCTCTTCTTGGTGCTTGAATACAATGCCTCACTAGCATTGAAGTTGGCAGACAAAATCACCAAGAATAGTTGAGGTGCAAGAAAATCTGCATCCTTTGATGCACAACAGAACAGATTTACTATACCAAATCCAACAACCTAGAAATGTTGGAACAGGTATGTCCTGAGAACTCTAGTGCCCAAGTGAGGAGTGAGGTTTGTTGGGGGTTGGGGTTGCAGCCACATCTCCTTCAAAAAGACATACTGGTGGGAGAGGGTAAACTGCCAATAGTTGTATTCCAGACAGGTGCCAATGACATAGGTGGCAAAAAGGATGAGGTCCTGCAAACAAATTTTAAAAAGTTAGGAGAAACTTTAGGAAGCAGAACCTTAAAGATAGTAATCTTAAGATTGTTCCCTGTGCCACGTGTCAGTTGGTTTAGAAATAGGAGGATATTTTAGATGAACGCATGGCTGAAGAGATGGTGCACAAGGGAAGGCATCAGATTCTTGAGACAATGGTTCATTTCCCGGAGTGGGTGGGACCTATACAGGCCAGATGGATTCCACCCCTACAGGGCTCGACAAGTCTCCTTGTGGGCAGTTTTGCTCATGCAGTTGGTGATTTTTTAAACCAGCTTGGCAGGGGGATGGGAATGTACCAAGATTGGCCTCACAATCTACCTCATCATGGCCTTGCACCTTACTGTCTTCCTGCACTGCACTTTCTCTGTAACTGGTAGGTGTCTGAAACTCTGCTGAAAGGATAGTAGAGGCAGAAGCCTCAACACTAAGTACTTGGATATGTTTTTGAAGAGCTGTGACCTGCAGGGCAAAGCACCTAAGATTGGAAGATAGAATTAGACTGGATAGCTCTTTCTCAACTGCCATGGACACAGTCAAATGACTTTCCTGTGTCTTGTAACTTTGTTATGATTCTATTTTCCATCATGTTTCAAAGACATCCAGACAAGATCTAACACACAAGCTTCAAGTAACAGTTGAAGGTCATCGCAGTCCCAGTTTTGAGGGCAGATATCAGTATGTCCTCATGCAGCTGCCATTATTTCTCTGCATTACTATCTGCTTCACAACAGAAGATCTGACTGCAATCCTACGTTGGGCTCTCTATGGAGCCCGGCAAGGGGTCAGGAGGCGGTAGCAATTCCCCGCCACTTCCAGTAAGGAAGCTGCAAGTGACTTACTTCTAGCATTTGTTTCTTATTATTCTGCCTGTTTGCTTCTCTTTGCTCTTGGCAGAGTGAACGCAATAAATGATCCATAGTCTTGCAAATCATTGCACACTCCAGGCTTCTTGGGAATAGCACAGCATTCATTTGGACTAGCTTTCACCACTCCATTCATAAATAATTTTTCTCATTTAACATCTGATCCCTCCAGAACTATTGCAGTTGCTCAAAAGATTATAAATTTTAGTGTATAATTGTCAGGATTATTAACCCTGCTGCTTTAAGGCACTTTGAGTTAATTAAAAGTCAATACATTTCTGGGAAAAGTAAAACATAATAGTTAATCAGAATAATTTGTAACAGAAATTTATATTACTCTTTATCTAATAATAGTTTAACTTTCAACAGAATCACAGAGTAATATGATTACTTCTATATATCGCCTGAGGAAGCTTTCCTCAACACACTTAACAAATTCCACCCCACCTAAGCCCCTAGTGCTATAGCAGTCTTGGTCTATGTTAGGAAAGTTAAAATCCCCTACTATAATAACCCTATTATTCTTGCAGCTCTCTGCAACAAAAATTTCTGGGCTATAGGTAAAGCACTGTTCACATGATCTTTGATTACATTAGCCTCCCATCTAAATGGCCATTATTGGGCACATAGTTTAAAGGGACATATTTCTGTTTGTGGTGATACTTCTGATTACAGTTTCAACGTGCATATCTGCTCTTTCCAAACTGTAACAGTGCAGGAGGCCATGGACTGGTTGGAAGTGGAATAGATATTTAAAAAAGACAGACAACTGGAACTCAGGATCACTCTTAAGGGCTGCATGAAGGTGCTGCACCATGCAGTCACCAAATCTGTAAAGGAGACTGCATTGTGAGCATTGAATGCAATGTACTAGATTGGAAGAAGTAAAAATAAATCATTGTTTCACCTGAAAGGACTGCTTGGGTTACTAGCTGGTAGAAAGGGGGAGCGAGGTAAAAGAACAGGAATTGCATGTCTTGTGGTTATATGGGAAAATGCCCTGAGAAGGTGTGTGGATGGCAGACATGAAAAAGTGGACCAGAGGGTTGTGAAGGGAATGGTCCCTTCTGAATACTGAGGTGGGAGGGGAGAGGAAAATCTGTCTGGTGGAGCAATCTCTCTGGAGGTGGCAGAAATTTTAGATGGTTCACTGGTAGAATGCTGGGCTCCTGTCAGCTTGGCTCGACAAAACCAATCTCATCTCCAAGGCAAGTGTTAAGTTCCACTCTAAGGACTTCAACATAAAAATCTGAACTGATTTTCCAGACCAGCAGTGAGGGAGCGCTGCTCTATCAGTGATGCTGGCTTTTGGATGAGATTTTAAACTGAAGGTTTGGCTGCTATCAGGCAGAAATTAGAGTCCTAGGGTCATGGAGCCATACTGCATGGAAACAGGCCATTCAGCCCACCACTTCCATGCTTATCAGAGGGTATCCATCCACATTAATCCCAACTTCTCACACTTGGCCTGTAGCCTGCTATGCCCAGCGATTTATTGTGCTTGTCTAGATGCTTCTAAAATACTGTCAGGGACTCTGCTTCCACCTCTTTTTCCAGCAATGCATTCCAGGTACTCACCGCTCTCTGACTGAAAAAAGTCCCCCTCAGATCCCCTCTAAATATCTTACCCCTTCCTCAATCTATGTCCTCTAGTTTTATTCACTTCTGATAAGGGTGAAAGTTTCCTGCAGTCTACACTACCTATACCTCTCATCATTTTATATAGTCAATCATGTCTGCTCTTAACCTTCTCTGCTCCAAGAACAACAGACCTAGCCTCTCCAGTCTCTCCTTGTTAAGGAACTGCTCCATCCCAGGCAAAATCCTGGTGAATCTCCTCTGTACTGTCTCCAATGCTATCATATCCTTCCTATAGCGACCTGTCACAAACCAGCAACAAAAGAAACGCACTGAGCATGATTTAGTGTTAAAAACTATTTTATTAATCACTACTTATGATAATACGTAAAATAAAAGTAAAAATGTTAGTTTGTTAGAATTCAAAAATGTTAAACCTCGAACGTTAACCCCAAAACTAAACTCGTCGTGTGTGTGACAAAGTCCAAAACTCCCAGTTCTGGAATGGTTCTTAAAGTTCAGTTCCGCAAGCCATAAGGTGAAACATGAGCAAGGGCTTCTTCAACAACCACCGTTGTCTGAAGATAAGATGTAGATGTAGAAAAACATAGAGAGAGTACATACGAAATCCAAATGTTCCACGATGGAACCCAAACGACACTCCAGTGTTTACTCGGTAGTGACTTCCTCACCCCGAAAAGCATCCGAACCGTGGTCGTCCACACACAAATACCTGTTTCCTTCTACAGGTCAGCAACAAAGTGAACTCTACCGGATTACTTCCAACTTCCATACATGGATTTCAGTGGCAAACACAGTTATTGTTTCTCATCCATCGATAGAGAAAACAAGCAGGCTGGTGTCTCTCTCCCTTCTCTCTCTCTCTCCTTCTTCTTTTAACTTCTTCAACAACGTCATTATGTCCTTTATCTTCTATTGACGTAAGCACGCCCCACACACACATACACACACATTCTCTATCTTAAAGGGACTTTTACTGAGTCCGTAACAGACCAGAACTGCACGCAGTACTCCAGCTGAAATCTGACTGATATTTTATAAAGTTGGAGCATAACCTGGCCTTGTATTCAGTGGCCCAACTAATAAAGGCCAGTATCTCATATGCCTTCTTAATCACATTATGTATCTTCAGTGCCACCTTCAAGGATTTTTGGACTTGCAAACCAAGGTCCCTCTGTTCCTCAATGCTCCCTAGGACCTTATCATTAGTACTCCCAAAATGCATCACCTCACATTTATTAGGATTAAACTCCATTTGCCATATCTCAGTCCATTTCATCAATATCAATATCACACTGTAGCCTAAACTACCCTCCACACTGTCAACAACCACCATTCATCATGCAATCCATGAACTTACAGATCATGCCTCCTACATCCACATCCAAATCATTCACATGTATTACAAACAGCAAAGGTCCCAGTACTAATCCATTAGTCACATGCATGCAATGACAAAAGCAGTCCTCTACCATTACCCTCTGTCTCCTATTGCCAAGTCAGTTTTGGATCCAATTTACCTTGGATCCCATTGCTCATAATGCTTTGGAACAGTCTCCCATATGGGGCTTTGTCGAAGGCTTTACTGAAGTCTATGTAAACTATATCTACTGCACAGCTCTCATCAATACACCTCCTCAAAAAATTCAACCAGATTGGTTAGATAAGATCTGCCCTTGATAAAGCCATGTTGGCTATCTCTGGTCAGTCCCTGCCTTTCCAAATAATCATTAAGCCTATCCCACAGAACGTTTTTGCAATAACTTCCCTACTAGTGATTTTGGATTCGCAGGTAAGTAAATTGCCAGGCTTTTCCCTGGTGTCCTTCTTGAAAAGAGGGGCCAGTCATCTGGAACCTCCCTTGTGGCCAGTAAAAATCTCAGCCAGATCCCCAGCAATCTCTTCCCTTTCCTTCCTATTTTGTACTATATCTTGCTGTACTTCAGAATAATAGAGGAACAGATCTGTCCTTGGTCAAGATCTATCCCCAGAAACTATATTATTAAAGAAACAGATTAGTTGGCTATTATCACATCGTTGTTTGGGGAAACTCATTGTGCACACACTGATTGCCATGTGTCCTATGTTGCAAGTGTCTTCAATTCACAAGTATTTCATTAGCTGCAACATGTTTTGAATGTACCGAAAGGAATGTAAAAGTATAAATCCAAGTCTTTCTTCCTATGCACCACAAGTCATATCCACATTGGAATATCAGAAATTACAACAATAATTAAACAACTGTCTATATTATACCTTTAATGTAGTAAAATATCTCAAGGAACTTCACAGGAGCTTCTTCAAACAAAATTTGACACCAAGTATGGTAAGGTGATATTAGATAATCATAAAAATGCTTTTTGATGATCTTAAAAAGCATCTTGAAGGATGAAAGAGAGATTTAAAGATTTAGAGAGAGAATGACATGCCATAAACTCAACTACAATTGCGTTTTAATGAATTGCTAACACAATAATTCAAGTATTTCTTACCAAAACAAAATTATACATGTGGGTGGGACAACGTGTGTATCATTACTATATACTGAGAATTTTCATCTGAATTCTACAACATTCCTGTTGTAAAGTTAAGCGGAGTTCATCAGTATGTAGTGATATATGAATATATGAGAGTTTATATGTTATTTTCCATTTAACATTAAATAAGTATTGAAATAATTGCTGATAATCAAATGACATTAAAATATTTTCAGCTCTAACTTCAAAAGCATATCGGATATATACCATATTGAAAACTCATTAATTACAGCATGGACGTTTTAGAACATAGCTTTACTTAATGTCTTTCTGAAAAAGAAGATACAATTGTCAGTTTTCTGCAATGGAATTTTCTGCTTCTTGATAATGCAAGAGATTCTCAAGCTCACCAACGTGCTCATGACCACAGACTTCCTGACTAACGGTGACATAACCAATGCAGAAAGTTACTTTTCTCAGGCAGTTCTTCTAAAGGTCTGCTTACTGCTGCTCTGAATTTCTGTCATTCAGAGAAAAGCACTCAGCATATTTCAAATGATCTTATGTAATATCTCAACTTACAGAAAATAGGACACTGATGCACTTAATTTTTCTATAGTCAATATACTAGCTTATGAAAATAAAATTAAAATGTGAAACCTGCTTTTTGTATATCTCTATAGCATTTTATATTATTTTCTATTGCTCTTCAAGTATTTTTAATTTAAATCACCTGGTGATTAATTTGAAAAACAGTCTATTGTTACATGAAATACCAACATTAAACACACTGAGAAATGGTGTATAGTTTTAGCACGTCAAATGGTAATAGTTCATGGATAGGTTGCTTCATTCTTTCACTACATATTCCTCTAAGGTTTGTAGTAATGTATGACATCAAGTTTTGCCTTATCATTACCTCCAATAACACCTGGACTATTGTTGTATCATGCAACTACTTGTTAGATATTATGGATGAGTAATAATTTCCTATATTTCCTTGAAAAGTTTAGCTTCTTTTGTTGATGTCAATAAACCTTCACATCAGCTCACTGAGGTTGAGTCATAGAGCATGGAAATGGGCCCTTCGGCCCAACTGGTTCATGCCAACCAAAATTCCCATCTAAGCTAGTCCCATTTGCCCACATTTGGCCCATATCCCTGTAAACCTTTCCTATCCATGTACTTGTCCAAGTGCCTTTTAACTGTTGTTAATGTACCTGCTTCAACTATATCCTCTGGCAGCTCATTCCATATATGCACCATCCTCTGGGTGAAAAAGTTGTCCCTCAAGTTCCTATAAATCTGTCCCCTCTCAACCTAAACTATGTCCTTTAGTTCTTGATTCCTCAACCTTGGGAAAAAGACTGTGCATTCAACCAATTTATGCCCATCATGATTTTATACACCTCTATAATATCAGCCCTCATTCTCCTACAGTCCAATGAATAAAGTCCCAGCCTGCTAAACCTCTGTCAATAACATTCCCTTGAGTCCCGACAACATCCTCATAAATCTCCTCTGCACTCTTTTCAGCTTAGTGGCATCTTTCCTATAGCAGGGTGACCAAAACTAAACACAGTACTCCAAATGTGACCTCACCAACTTCTTACACAACTGCAACATAACATCCCAACTTCCATACTCAATCCTGATGAAGGCCATCTTGCCAAAAGCCTTCACCACCCTGTCTACCTCTGATGCCACTTTCAGGGAATCATGTACATGTACTCCTCGATCCCTCTAGAACACTTCCAAGGCCCCCACTGTTCACTGTGAAAGCTTTACCCTCATTTGCCTTCCCAAATGCAACACCTCGCACTTATCCAAATTAAACTTCATTGGCCATTCATCAGTCTAACTACCCAGCTGATCAAGATCCTACTGTAATTCCTGGGGGAACGTGCTTGGAGGTGAAGGATGCGGGCAAAGTCCTAAATAAGCACTTGCATTGGTATTTACCAGGGGGAAGGATGTGGAGGATGGTGAAATCAGTGTGGAGTATGCTAATATGCTGGGGCATTTTGAGATAAAGGAGGAGATAATGTTGGGGTTCTTAAAGTACATGAAGGTGGATAAGTTGCCAGGGTCTGATGGGATATACCCCAGGTTATCAAGAGAGGCAAAAGAAGAGATTACTGGGTCCTTGACAGAGATCTTCATGTCCTTTCTAGCCACAGGCGAAGTCCTGAAGGACTGGCGAGTAGCTCATGTTGTTCAGTTATTCAAGAAGGAAAATAGGGATAATTCTGGAAACTATAGATTGGTGAGTCTCACATTAGTGGTAGGGAAGCTATTGGAGAGGATTCTTAAGGATATGATTTATGAGCATTTGGAAAACCATGGCCTAATTAGGGACAGATAGCATGGTTTTGTGTGGGACAGGTCATGTCTTACTAACTTGATTGAGTTTTTCAAGGAGGTGACTAAAGTGATTGATGAAGGTAGAGCTGTGGATGTTAGCGTGGCATTTGACATAATCATCCAGAAGGTTAAGATGCATGGGATCCACGGCGAATGGCAAATTGGCCATTGTGATTCAGAATTGGCATGCCCATCAAAGATAGAGGGTAGTGGTCAATGGAACTTATTCTGGCTGGAGGTCTGTGACTAGTGGTGTTCTGCAAGGATCCAGACTGGGACCTCTGCTCTGTTCGTAGATGGTAAAAAGATTGGTGGTGTTGTGGATAGTACAGAAGATTGTCAAAGGATACAAAAGGATATAGATCAGTTGCAAATTAGGTGGCATCCGTTAGTCTCGCGAGACCGTGGATCTGTGCATGGAGAGTCTTGTTTCAGTTGGTAGTGGTAGAACAGCATCTGTTGTGACTGTAGAGGCCTACACAGGAGTGACAGTCTCAGCTGCAGCGACTGCACTTGAAGGCGCTGTCCTCCTGTGTTGCTTTGGTGCTGTTTTTCCGGCGAATGTGCTTTTCTTCAGCAGCGAGCCTCAGCTTCTCTCCTCCTCGTTTCAGACCTCTGTGTAGTTCCAGCCTCCAATGACAGCAATCACTTGCAATTTCTTCCCACCTCTCAACGTTCATGTTCTGTGACTTCATATCTCTCTTACAGACATCTTTGAAGCGAAGATGGGGCTGTCCTTGCGCTCTCTTGCTGGAGGCCAACTCCCCGTACAGCAGGTCTTTCGGGATCCTCCCGTCTGGCATGCTATGTACGTTGCCCAGCCAGCGGAGACGACGTTATTGAAGCAGGATGAAGAGGCTGAGTATCTGAGCATGGGTCAGGACCTTGTTGTTGGTGACTCTGTCAGTCCACTTGATGTCCAGGATGCATCTCAGGCTATGAAGGTGGAAGGCATTAAGACACCGCTCCTGTCTGGAGTAAAGGCTCCAGGTCTCGCTGCCGTAAAGCAGCGTGCTGAGGATGCAGGCCCTATAGACTGCAACCTTGGTGCATGTTGTCAGCTTTCAGTTCTCCCAGACTCGCTTTGCCAACCTGGCGAATATTGAGGCTGCTCGTCCGATCCATCTGTTGATCTCGGAGTCTAGGGAGAGACTGTCCATGATGGTGGAACCAAGGTATGTGAACTTGTGGACTACCTCCAGCTCGTAGTTGTTGATGGTAATGGCAGGGGGGTGCTCAACACCTTGACCCAAAACGTTTGCCTTCTTCAGGCTGATGGTCAACCTAAAGTCCTGGCAGGCTCTTGAGAAGCTGTCCATGAGGCTTTGCAGTTGCTCTTCAGAGTGTGTTGCTAGTGCCAGATTGTCTGCAAGCAACATGTCCCTAATGAGTACTTCACGAACCTTGGTTTTCGCCCTTAGCTGGGACAGACTAAAGGCGTGTTCTGAGGACATGCTTCAGCATGACTGCAAAGAAGATGCTGAACAGGGTGCGGGCAAGCACACAGCCCTGCTTCACACCGCTGTGGATGTTGAAGGCCTCCGAAGAAGAGCTGTCAAACTGAACCGCACCTTTCACGTCTGTGTGGAATGACTGAACTATCCTGAGGAGCCTCAAGGGACAACCGATCCTGGTGAGGATTCTAAACAGGCCGTCTCTGCTCACAAGGTCGAAGGCCTTCGTGAGGTCAATGAAAGCAATGCAGAGCAGTTGTCTTTGCTCTCCGTATTTCTCTTGTAGCTGTCGAAGGGAGAAGATCATGTCAATTGTAGAGCGTTCTGACCTGAAGCCACACTGAGATTCGCGATATACCCTTTCGGCGATTTTCTGCAGTCTGTTCAGGACCACACGGGTGAAAACTTTCCCGACGATGCTCAGCAAAGAGATCCCCCTGTAGTTGTTATAGTCACTTCCGTCCCCTTTGTTCTTATATAGGGTGACAATGTTGCAGCCTCTCATGTCCTGCGGCACTGCTCCCTCTTTCCAGCACTGGCAGAGTAGTTTGTGCAGGTGGTTTAGTAGGACACCCTTTGCGCACTTGATGGCCTCTGGTGGAATGCCGTCCAATCCAGGTGCATTCCCAGTGGGCAGGCTGTCGATGGCTTTACTCAGGTCTTCGGCAGTCGGCAATGCATCCAGTTCCTCCATGATAGGGAGGCATTCCATGGCATCTAGCGCGCTGTCCGAGATGCTGTTTTCCCTGGAGTAGAGTTCGGAGTAACGCTCCGCCCATCTCTCCATCTGCTTGCCTTTGTCTTTGATGGTCTCGCCTGTTTTGGTTTTCAGTGGTACTGACTTGCTCTGGGTTGGACCGATGGCTTTCTTGATCCCCTCATACATTCCACGGATGTTGCCTGTGTCAAATGATAACCAGATGCTTGCGCAGAGTTGTAGCCAGTAGTCATTTACGCAGTGTCTGGCTGTTTTCTGAGCCCTGCTTCTTGCTGTCCTTAGCGTTTGCATTGTTGCCTGGGTGGGGTGGCATTTGTGCTCTAGTAGTGCAACACGCTTTGCCTCGATGACAGTGGTGAGCTTACTTGAGCTCGCTTCAAACCAGTCCTGCGTTTTGCCCCGTTTCTTCCCGAAGGCCTTGAGTGCAGTGTTGTGGAGCGTCCCTGAGAGATTCTCATTTCTGCAGAGCATCCCCTTCTGGTGGGTCTGCAAGGAGAGCATCCTCCAGTGATTTGATGAACTCCGCTGCTTTGTCTGGGTGTTGGGTCTTACTAGCGTCAATGCACTGCTTGCCTGGAGGCTTGGCGTAGTGCATCTTCTTTAGCTGAAGTCTGATCTTGCAGCAAACCAGAGAGTGGTCCATGTCACAGTTGGCACTCTGAGAGGAGTGAGTCATGAGCACGTTTCTCAGGTGGCAGCGTCTTGTGATTATCAGGTCTAGCTGATGCCAATGTTTCAAGCAGGGACATCTCCAAGACACTTTATGCTGAGCTTTGGTCTGGAAGTAGGTGTTACTGACACACAATTCGTGGAGCATGCAAAGCTCGAGCAGTCGTTGCCTGTTATCGTTCATGTTGCCAAACCCATACCACCCCAGGCAGCTTGGCCAGGAGTCGTGGTCGGCGCCCACTCTGGCGTTGAAGTCGCCAAGTAGCAGCAACTGTTCCTGATTTGGGATTTCCTGTATTGTCATTGAGAGCTGATCATAGAACTTCGCATCTTGTGTAGAGTAGAGGGTTGGGGCATAGACACTGACAAGGTTGACAAGCCCTTTGGATGTGTGGAGTCGTAGTGAGAAAAGCCGCTCCATCCCTTTCTCGCTAGGCTCCACCATCTTCAGCAGCGAGTTCTTCACTGCAAAGCCGACACCATGCTCTCTGGTCTCATCTGAGCCCTTGCCCTGCCAGAAGAAAGTATAGTCTCTCTCACGTAGGGTTCCCGATCCTGCGAGACGTGTCTCTTGGAGCATTGCGATGTCTACTTGGAGTCTCAGCAGTTCGTTGTTAATCACTGCTGTCTTGTGTGAGTCACTGGGTGGAGAAATAGCTGATGGAGTTTAATCCGGCCCAATGTGAGGTGTTGCACTTTGGGAGATCAAATGTAAAGGGACAGAACACTACTAATGGCAGGACGCTTAACAGTGTTGATGTACAGAGGGATCTTGGGGTCCAAGTCCATTGCTCACTGAAAGTGGCTGCACAGGTTGATAGGGTGGTAAAGAAGGCATATGGCATTCTTGCCTTTATTAGTCGAGGCATTGAGTTCAAGAGTCAGGAAGTTATGTTGCAGCTTAATAAAACTCTAGTTAGGCTGCATCTGGAGCATTGCTTCAATTCTGGTTGCCCCATTATAGGACGGATGTGGTGGCTTTGGAGAGGGTGCAAAAAGAGGTTTACCAAGATGCTGCCTGGATTAGAGGGCATGTGCTACAAGGAGAGGTTGGACAAACTTGAGTTGTTTTCTCTGGAGCGGTGGAGGCTGAGGGCGTACATAGAAGTTTACAAGATTATGAGAGGCAAAAATGGTATCTTTTTCCCTGGGTCGAAATGTCCAATACTAGAGGGCATGCATTTAAGGTGAGAGGGAGTAAGTTCAAAAAAGATGTGCGGGGCAAGTTTTTTACACGGAGAATGGTGGGTGCCTGGAATGCGCTGCTAAGGGTGGTAGTGGAGGCAAATACAACAGGGGTGTTTAGATAGGCACATGAATGTGCAGAGAATGGAGGGATATGGACTTGTATAAGCAGAAGGGATTCATTTATTTAGGCATTTAATTCCTAGTTTAATTAGTTTGGCATAACATTTTGGGCCGAAGGGCTGTACTGTTCTATGTTCTGATAACCATCTTTACCTTCTACAACGGCACCTATTTTAGTGTCATCTGCAGACAAACTAACCATGCCTTGTACATCCATATCATTTATACAGATGACAAATAGCCATGGGACTAGTACCAATCCCTGGGGAATACCACTACTCACGGTATTCCTTTCTGAAAAATAACCTTGCACCATCACCCTATACTTCCTACCATCAAGCCAATTGTGTATCTGATTAGCCAGCTCTCCCTGGATCCCATACAATCTAACTCTCCACAGCAGCCTAACACGTGGAGCCTTATCAAAGGCCTTATTGGGCCATATAGACCACACCTACTGCCCTGCCCTCATCGACCTTCTTAGTTACTTCTTTAAAAAACTCAATCAACTTCGTGAGACAGAATCTTCCATGCACAAAGCCATGCTAACTATTCATAATCAGCCCCTATCTTTCCAAATGCATGTCTATCTTATCCCTCAGAATCCCCTCTAGTAACTTACAGATGTTAGGTTTACTGGTCCAAAGTTCCCAGGTTTTTCTTTGTAGGCTTTCTTAAATGAAAGCACAACATTAGCCACCCTCCAGTCTTCTGGCACTTCACCGTCGCTAAAGATGGTGCATATATCTCAGCCAGGGCTCCCACAATTTCTTCTCTAGCTTCCCACAGTGTTCTAGGATATACCTGATTAGGCCCAGGAGATTTACCTACCTTCATGCATTTTAAGACATCCAGCATCTCCTCATGATATCCCCATTGACTTTCCCCAGTTCCCAAGTCTTCATGTCTTTCTCCACTGTAAAAACAGAGGAAAAATATTCATTGAGGACATCACTCACCTCCTGCAGGTCCACACAAGGAGGTCCACTTTGGTCTTTGAGAGGCCCTATACTCTCCCTATTTACTCTTTTTCCCTTAATATGCTTTGGATTCTCCTTGATCTTCTCTGGCAAAGCTAACTTCAGCCCTCTTTTGCCCTTCTGATTTCCATTTTAAGTGTACTCCTGCATCCCCTATACTCCTCCAGGGATTCACTTGATCCCAGCTGCCTATACCCAACACAAACCTTTTTCCTGATCCGAGCCTCAATATCCCTCATCATCTAGGGTTCCCTACTCCTGCCAGCCTTGCTCTTCACTCTAACAGGAACATGCAGATCTTGAACTCTCAATATATCACTTTCAAAAGCCTCCCACTTGTTGGACGTCCCTTTGCCCTCAAACAACCTCCTCCAATCAACTTTTGCAAGTTCCTGCCTAATACTGTCAAAATTTGCCTTGACCCAATTTAGAACTTTAATTTGTGGACCAGATCTGTCCCTTTCTGTAACTAATTTAAAACTAATAGAACTCTGGTCACAGGTCCCGAAGTGCTCCCCCTCTGACACCTTAGTCACTTGTCCTGCGCTATTTCCCAAGAGTAGGTCAAGCTTTGCCCTCTCCCTTTTCGAACCTTTTATATATTGCCTGAGGAAACTTTCCTGAACATGCTTAACAAATTCCACCCATTCTCAGCCCTCAGTAATAACATATTAGTCATTTGTTTACAAGCTGCGCTGCAATTTTTGCCTTGGATTTCCTTTAGCAAACGTTCCTAAATATGTTTCATCAGAAAAAAAGATCTTTTGAGTGCAGATATAAAATTAACAAATCACCTACAAATATTTGCCATTTATGGAAGTGCACTTAAAATTCCACTGCACATTGCGTACAGAAGTATCCTAACTTCACTGCGGACTGACTTGGCTTTTATTTTTAGATGAGGTCAGCTGGTAGAAATAGAATGGATAGACAGCATCTAATAGTTTGCTTAGTGTCCTGAAAGCTAACAATATCAGCCTTTAACCTTCTAAATTCATAGAAATATTAATCTAGTCCATGTAATCTCTCTTCATAACTTAACCCTTGGAATCCAGATGACATCTTGGTAAATCTGTGCTGTACTCACTCCAAGGCTAATCCACATTTCCTACAGTGTTGTTCACAGAACAGCTCCAGGTATTCTCCCCTCTTCCCCCCCCCCACCCCACCCAGTTCTCTGAATATAAAAGTCACCTCTAAAATATTGTCATGCCCTTTCCTCATCCTCTCTATTGTGGAAACCATCAACCACCTCAGTGTGGATTAATTTCTCTAACCTTCATGAGCATCAATTAATGCAGAGTCTTCAGACTTGTAGCCAAGAGACTGAATCCCTGCCTCAGCTTCTCTGTGAAGATGGGTTTGTCTTTTACCAAAGAACCTTACCTTCTACCCTTTGTTCGATTAAACCTTATTTCAAAATCTCTCTGAAAAATTTTGTAACTCTGTTTTCAGTTTCCCTGCTCACTAAGATCCTTCGTTAACCCTTAACTGCAATTCTTTCTCTTTTTGAAAAAGCTCTATTTTTATTTAAACAAGAAGTATTTAATAAAATATGCTGATGACAATGTATTCAACACTATTAGAACAGTGCAAACACTGGAATCTCATCCTAGGCCACGATAATGTTCTCTCCACTAGTCTTCAGGCATTTTCATGACAATCATTAAAAAGGCGCTCAGCTGCACTAACACAAGCACAGAAGAGAGTGAATGGCCAAAGAAGGAGGGGATACCCCTTATCTCCTTGGCACTATGGTCTGGTGGTGCAGTAGCAGGAATATGGCAGACAGTGTGGGCTGCCTGAGAATAATATAAGGTATTGGCCATTTCTTTTTGTGGTTGCAATTCATAGAGATCTCCAAGTTCTAAGGGGAAACCCCATGTGCCATATGAGTTCAGACTATCACTCACTGACTTCTTGAGGGATCGCACATCCTGGAAATTCCTCAAGGCCATTCTGACTCTTGGTCTCTTCCTAAGGTAAAGGAAACATTCTCTTCAATGACCTCCTTTATGCTGCAGTCCTCAGTAAATAAAGATAGGAGGCATAGTGTAGTCATGCAGCCTGGAACCCCATCTGGAGTTTGTGGTTTTGGTCTCCTTGTCTGAAGAAGCATGTTCTTGCCATGCAGGAAGCGCAACAAAGATTTACTGGACCGATTCCTGATGGTAGGACTGAAGTATGAGGAGAGGTTGGGTCAGTTAGGCCTATATTCACTGCTGTATAGAAGAATGAGAAAGGATTTCATTTAAATCTTTTAAATTCTAACAGGACAATGCAAGCCAGATGCATTGGGGTGCAAGTCCATGGCTCACTGAAAGTGGCTACACAGGTAGACAGGGTGGTTCAGAAGGCTTATGGAATGCCTGCAATTATTAATCGCGGTATTGAGTGTAAGAGTCAGGAAGTTATGATGCATCTGTATAGAACTCTGGTTAGGCTGCATTTAGAGTATTGCGTGCATTTCTGGTCACCTCATTATAGGAAGGATGTCGAGGCTTTAGAGGGGGTGCAGAGGAGGTTTACCAGGATACTGCCTGGATTAGAGGGCATGTGCTATCAGGAGAGGCTGGACAAACTTGGGCTCTTTTCTCTGGAGTGGCAGAGGCTGAGGGGTGATCTGTTGGAAGTGTATAAAATTATGAGGGGGACAAGCAATATCTTTTCCCCATTATTGAGTGATCCAATACCAGAGGGCATGCATTTAAGGTGAGAGGGGGTAGGTTCAGAACAGACGTGAGGGGTACGGTTTTTTACTGAGAGAGTAGTGGATGCCTGGAATGCGTTGCCTGATTGGGTGGTGGAGGCAAACTCACTGGGGGCTTTTAAGAGGGGCTTAGATGGGCACATGAATGAGAGGAAAATAGAGGGATATGGGCATTCTGTAGGTAGGAGGGAATAGCTATGTTGGCAGAACATTGTGGGCCGAAGAGCCTGTTCTGTGCTGTACTATTCTATGTTCTATGTAGATGCAGGTAGGATGTTCCCGAGGGCTGTTAGAGTTCAGAACAAGGAGCTACAGCCTCAGGAAATGGGGCATGGCCATCTTTTGAAATAGCTTCTCCCACAGAATGGTAAACTAGTAGAATTCTCTACTACAGCATTCTGTGGAGGCCAAGTTATTAGATATATTCAAGAAGGAAGTAGATATACTGTATTTCTTATTGCTAATGAGTTCAAGCGATTTGGGGAGAAGGCAGGAACAGGCTACTAAAGTGAATGAACAGTCATGATCATGGTGAATGGTAGAGCAGATGCAAAGAGCCAAATTGCCTTTAACTGTGCCAATTTTCTACATATTGATGTTTCTATGGATGTTGCAGAGTCTATGAACTTCAAGGTGACATGATCTTGCTCTCTAAAGGAGGGTAAGATCATTGTCACCTTGAAGTTCATAACTAATTAAGCTAATGACAACCTAATCCCTTCTGCATTGTATTGTACTATATTGGTTTATTATTGTCACTTGTACCGAGGTACAGTGAAAAACTTGTCTTGCATACCGATCGTACGGGTCAATTCATTACACAGTGCAGTTGAGTTAATGGGTGGATACCTGGCTGCAGTAACAACTTCTGAAAATCTCAGTTTCCAGACCATTGTACCTCAGAAAGCTGAAGGCAGGAGAGCAAATCCCTCCATGCTCTTTGAGGACCAGAAATGTGGAGAGGAACCCTTCTTCCTTTCCTTCTATAACATCCCAAGGCAGCTCTTCCCAGCCTCCACAGTCTGTCCTATAATCCATCAGGAAGCACTCATGCCAAAGGAGTAATAGAGAACATAGAGCAGTACAGCACAGGAACAGGCCCTTTAGCCCATGATGCTGTGCCAACCTAATTAAGGTAATGACACCTAATCCTTTCTGCATTGTATTGTATTGTATTGGTTTATTATTGTCACTTGTACCAAGGTACAGTGAAAAACTTGTCCTGCATACCGATCGTACAGGTCAATTCATTACACAGTGCAGTTACACTTACCTTCTGCCTGTACATAGTCCAAAATTGGACCAGTAATAATTGGAGAAGTGAAAGGTCATTTCACTCAAAGCTTGCAGAAGCAGGATTTAATCATCTCCCGAATCCTCAGGCAGCTTCCAAAGTGAAGTGCAGTGCAGGGCATTGCAGAGAGAAGTGAGAAATAGCTGCATGTCCCTTTAAGTAGAGCAGCAGTAATAAATGGAACACAATAAAAACCTGGTTCCTTGTTAGGGCCTCACAAAATTCATAAACAGGAAAATGTGAAACAATTTCATCTGCAGAAGTTCTAACCAAGCATTACATGACAAATTAAACTACGATTATTTTAATGCAGGACGCCAAGTAAGGCGGGTAAACTCAGGACATGGATTGGTACATGGGACTGGGTTATTATAGCCATAACAGAAACAAGGTTGAGAGAGGGGCAGGACTGGCAGCTTAACTTTCTGGGTATAGATGCTACAGGTGGAGGTAAAACACGAGGGAAATTGTGTTTTTGATTAGGGAGAACATCATGGCCATACTTAGAGAGGATATTCTTGGAGGATTGCCCAGTGAGGCTGTATGGGTGGAAATTAGAAATAAGAAGGGATGATCACTTTGGGAGTGTATTATAGAACCCTCAGTAGTCAGTGGGAATTAGAAGAATAAATATGTAGAAAGATATAAGAATAATAGGATGGTAATAGTAGGTGATTTCAACTTCCCTCATATTGACTGGGATTGTCATAATGCTAAGGGTTTGGATGGGGCAGAAATTGTTAAATGTGTCCAAGAAAGTATTCTTAAACAATGTGTACATGTCCTACTAGAGAGGAGGAAACATTGGACCTCCTGTTGGGCAATGAGGCAGAACAAGTGACTGAAGTGTCAGTGGGGGAGCTCTTAGGGACCAGTGACCCGAATTCTACTAGTTTTAAAATAGTTATGGAAAGAGGACTGGTCCACAAATTAAAATCCTAAACTAGGGTAAGGCAAATTTTGAAGGCATTAGACTGGAATTTTCAAAGGTTGATTGGCAGAGCCTGTTTGCAGGTAAAGGGACATCTGGCAAGTGGATCCAGCTGGAGCCTCTATGCCATTGCTTGTTAGCTAGGGCAAAGAGGAATTCTTTCCCCCAGCCTCTCAATTAAACCTGCTTCCCTCCTCCAAGGTCATCAAAATCTCTTCCTTCAAGATCACCAATCCCCCCACCTCAAAATTTTCCTGCCATCACCCTGAATTCTTCCCTTCATCGCAACCCAGCTGCAGTCTCCCTTCCTGCTGCTGGCCAGTGGTCTGAACCAATCCCTGCCTACCGGCACTCCCCCTGGCCGCTGGGACAAAAAAAGATGCAGCGTGAAAACATCACAACATGCACGCAAGCTTAAACTCCTCAGTTTCCTTCTGACAATATTGAAGGCTCTTCACCTGAATGCAGGTAGCATTTGTAACGAATGCATCTGAAATAGTATCACAAATAGAAATGAATGACTGTAATCGAATAGTCATTGAGAGATGTGCTTGCGATGTGACCTTAAATCTTCCAAGGCATTTAACTTTTAGGCAAATTGGAAAAGAAGACCAGGTGGACCTGATACCGAAGAATGGGATAAAGGCAATAGAGAGAAAGGAACTCAGAAAACCAAGAAGGAGAATCAGTTTGTGTGAAGCTAGGAAACAGCAATGGGCAGTAATTACCCCCAAGTAGCGGTAATGTGAGGCCTAGTATAAATCAGCAAAGTGGAGGTGCATGTAACAAGAGATATACAATAATCACAGAAGAATTTAATTTACATGCAGACTGAACAAATCAAATCAATAATAATAGAGAGGAGGATCAATTCATGGAGATTACAACAGATGTTTTGAAGATCAGTGTGTTCAAGAAGCAATGAGGGAACAGCCTATTTTAATTTATTCTAGTAATCTATGAAAGAAAAAGGTTATTTGAAGATCTGGTAGCTAAGAGACTCATTGGAAACAGTGTTAATAACATGATAACATTTTATATAGACAGAAAATGACTTACTTTAATTTGAAACAAGGGTCTTACATTTGAATAAAGCAAATCACTGCCATGGCCTTGATACACTGGGGAACTAAACTGAAAGGTATGACAGTAAATTGGCTACCTGTAAAGAATTAATACATTGCTTGTAAGCTGCAGGCATCTGTTCAAACCAAAAACTGGAGAAGTTGTCCAGTCATGGTTGATAAGAGAAATTAAAAATATGAGACCAAGGGAAAAGGCAGATAAATGTTACCAAAAAGAGCAGGTAAGCCTGAAGATTCAGAACACTGCAGAATTTAGCAAAGGAACACCAAGTCATTTGTAAGGAAAGGGGAAGAAGAATACAGGAGTAATTTAACAAGAGACATGAAAAACAGACTGTAAAAACTTATATAGATATAAAAGTAAAAGATTGGCTAAATCTAATAAATGGCAGAGAAATTAAACAAATATTTTGTGTCTGTCTTCATAAATGAAGACTCAAAAAGCTCCCAGAAATAGTGGAGGCATGGAAATCCAGAATAAATGATGAGCCCAAGTGAATTAGTGTTATCAAAAACTTGTTTTAGAGAAATTGATGGGACTGAAAGGCAATAAACCCACAGGACCTTTTGCTTGCATCCCAGAGTTTTGAAGGAGGTGACCATGGAAATAATGGATGCAATAGATGACATTTTCCAAAATTCCATAGATTTTACATCAGTTCCCATAGATTGGCAGGTAGGAACTGCAACCCCACAACTTAGGAAAGGAGGGAGAGAGAAAAACAAGAAGCTATAGACGAGTCAGCCCAATGTCTGTAGGAGAGAAAGTACTGGAATCCTATTGTTAAAAATATGGTAGCAAGGCACTTGGAAAATAACAATAGGATTGAACAGAATCTATGTGGATTTATGAAAAAGAAATAATGTTTGACAAATCATTAACCTCTTGGGTGAAAGCCTCTTGGAAAAGTATGGATAGAGTAAACGGGAAGGAGAGTGCAGGAGAGGTTACTGAAGTCTCCAGAATAAAGAATAATGCAGGAAGTTTAGAAAGGGATAAGAATTTCACTTCAGGCACCATGGAGACAAATTTGAGAGGAAGGGTGGTGAATACAAGACTGAAGGTGTTATATTTGAATGCATGTAGTATATGAAAAGAGGTAGATGAGCTTATATCGCAGTTAGAAATTGGCAGGTATGACGTTGTGGGCATCACAGAGTCGTGGCTGAAAGAAGATCACAGCTGGGAGCTAAACATCCGAGGATACACATCCTATCGAAAAGACAGGCAGGTGGGCAGAGGGGGGTGCGGTGGCTCTGTTGGTAAAAAAATGAAATCAATCCTTAGAAAGAAATGACATAGGATCAAAAGATGTAGAATCCTGGAGGGTAGAGTTAAGAAACTGCAAGGATAAAAAGGCCCTGATGGGAGTTACATACAGGGCTCCAAATAGTAGCCAGGATGTGGGGTACAAATTACAACAGGAGATAGAAAAGGCATGTAAAAAGGGAAATGTTACTGTGGTCATGGGGGATTTCGATATGCAGGTAGACTGGGAAAATCAGGTTGGCACTGGATCCCAAGGGAAGGAATTTGTAAAATGCCTACGAGATGGCTTTTTAGAGTAGCTTGTGGTCGAGCCCACTAGGGGATAGGCAATTCTGGATTTAGTGTTGTGCAATGAACCAGATTTGATTAGGGAGCTTAAGATAAAGGAACTCTTAGCAGTGCTCATAATATGATAGAATTCACCTTGCAGTTTGAGAGGGAGAAGTTAAAATTAGATGTACCGGTATTACAGTTGAGTAAAGGTAACTACAGAGGCATGAGAGAGGAGCTGACCAAAGTTGATTGGAAAGGGAGCTTAGCAGGGATGACGATAGCAGTAATGGCAGGAGCTTCTGGGATTAATTCGGAAGATCCAGGATCATTTCATCCCAAAGAAGCAGCATTCTAAAGGGAGGATGAGGCAACCTTGGCTGACAAAGGAAGTCAAAAAGCATGAAAGCAAAAAAGAGGGCATAAAATATGGCAAAAATGAGTGGGAAGCTAGAGGACTGAGAAGCTTTTAAAAACCAACAGAAGGCAACTAAAAAAGCAATAAGGGGAGAAAAGATGAAATATGAAGGTAAGTTAGCCGGTAATATAAAAGAGGATACCAAAAGTTTTTTCAAATATATAAAGAGTAAAAGAGAGGCAAGGATGGACATTGGACCGCTGGAAAATGACACTGGAGAGTTAGTAATGGGGAACAAGGAAATAGCAGATGAACTGAAAAAGTATTTTGCATCAGTCTTCACTGTGGAAGACACCAGCAACATACCAGAAATTCATGAGAGTCAGGGGGCAGAAATGAGTGCAGTCGCTATTACTAAGGAGAAGGTGCTTGGGAAGCTGAAAGGTCTGAAGGTAGATAAGTCACCTGGGCTGGATGGACGACACCGCAGAGGTAGCTGAAGAGATTATGGAGGCATTAGTAGTGATCTTTCAAGAATCACTAGAGTCAGGAATGGTTCCGGAGAACTGGAAAATCGTAAACGTCACTCAAATCTTTAAGAAGGGAGGGAGGCAAAAGACAGGAAATTATAGGCCAGTTAGCCTGACTTCAGTGGTTGGTAGGATGTTAGGAGTCCATTATTAAGGATGAGGTTTCAGGGTACTTGGAAGCACATGATAAAATAGGCTGAAGTCAGCATGGTTTCCTTAAGGGAAAATCTTGTCTGACAAATCTGTTGGAATTCTTTGAGGGAGTAACAGGCAGGATAGAAAAAAGGAGAGTCAGTGGATGTTGTTTCCTTGGATTTTCAGAAGGCCTTTGGCAATGTGCCGCACATGAGGCTGCTAAACAAGATAGGAGCCCATGGTATTACAGGAAAGGTACTAGCATGGATAGAAGATTGGCTGACTGGCAGAATGCAAAGAGTGGGAATAAAGAGGGCCTTTTCTGGTTGGCTGTGGGTGACTAGTGGTGCTCCGCAGGGGTCGGTGTTGGGTCTGCTACTTTTCACGTTATATGTTAAAAACCTGGATGACGGAATTGATGGCTTTTTGGCCAAGTTTGTGGATGATACAAAGATAGGTGGAGGGGCAGGTTATGTTGAGGAAGCAGGGAGTCTGCAGAAGGACTTGGAGAGTTTGGGAGAATTGGCAAAGAAGTGACAGATGGAATACAGCATAGGGAAGTGTATGGTCATGCACTTTGGTGGAAGGAATAAAGGCATAGACTATTTTCTAAACAGGGAGCAAATTCAGAAATCGAGATGTAAAGGGACTTGGGAGTCCTAGTGCAGAATTCCCTAAAGGTTAACTTGCAGGTTGAGTCGGTGGAAAGGATGGCAAATGCAATGTTAGCATTCATTTTGAGAGGACTAGAATATAAAGGCAAGGATATAATGCTGAGGCTTTATATGGCATTGGACAGACCACATTTGGAGTATTGTGAGCAGTTTTGGGTCCCATATCTAAGGAAGGATGTGCTGGTGTTGGAGAGGGTTAGATGAGGTTTACAAGAATGATCCTGACTAATTTTTTTTAAAATTTTATTTACAGCGTGGTTACAGGCCCTTCCAGCCCAATGGGTCCGCGCCGCCCATTTTAAACCCCAAATTAACCTACCCGTACATCTTTAGAATGTGGGAGGAAACCCACGCAGACACGGGAGAACGTACAAACTCCTTAAAGACAGCGACGGGAATCGAACCCCGATCGCTGGCGCTGTAATAACGTTGTGCTAACTGCTACACTACCGTGCCGCCTATGAAAGGGTTAATGTACAAGGAGCATTTGATGGCTCTGGGCCTGTACTCACTGGAAAAGGATGAGAGGGGATCTCATTGAAACCTACTGAATATTGAAAGGCCTGGATAGAGTGGACATGGAGCTGTTTCCAGTAGTGGGAGAGTCTAGGACCAGAGGGCACAGCCTCAGAACAGAACAGAATGTCCCTTTAGAACAGAGATGAGGAGGAATTTCTTTAGCCAGGGGGTGGTGAATCTGTGGAATTCATTGCCACAGATGGCTATGGAATCCAAATCATTGGGTACATTTATGCGGAGGTTGATTGGTTCTTGATTAGTAAGGGTGTCAAAGGTTACAGGGAGAAGGCAGGGGAATGGGGTTGAGAGGGAAAAATAAATTAGCCATGATTGAATGGCACAGCAGACTCGATGGGCTGAATGGACTAATTCTGCTCTTATGTCTTATGGTCTTATCATTTGGATTATGGATAAGCACAATGGATAGGAATGAACAATTGATGTGGTATATTTGGACTCTCAGAGGCCTTTGATAACATGCCACACAAGAGGTTAACTAAACTTAGTATGCACAGTACTGGGGGTAATATATTGGTGTGGATTGAGAGAGTAGCTATATACAGGTAATTTTTAGTTTGGAGGCTTGTGACCAGTGGGGTGCTGCAGAAATGTGTGTGATGGCCCCAACTTTTCACAATCTATATCCATTATTTGGACGAGGCGATCTAACCTGGAACATAGAACAGTATAGCACAGGAACAGACCCTTTGGCCCACAGTGGCTGTGCCAACCATGTCAATTTTAACTAATCCCATCTACATGGTCTGTATCCATCCATTCCCTGCCTGTACATGTGTATGTCTAAATGCTTCTATAGAACAATATGGCACAATACAGGCCCTTCGGCCCACCATGTTGTGCCGCCCTTCTTAAATGCTTCTTAAACGTTACCATCATACCTGCTTCCACCACTTCCCTGGGCAGTATGTTTTAGGCACCGACCACTCTCTGTGTAAAAAAAACTTGCCTTGTAAATCTCCTTTAAATTTTACCCCCACTCATATTAAAGTTATGTCCTCTAGTATTTGACACTTCCAATCTGGGTAAAAGACTATCTATCCTATGTACGTATGCCACTCATAATTTTATATACTTCTATCAGGTTATCCCTCAGCTTCCAATGCTCTAGAGAAAACAATCCAAGTTTGTGCAACCTCTCCTTATAACTAATACTCTCTAATCCAGGCAACATCCCGGTGAACCTCTTCTGAACCCTCTCCAAAGCCTCTATGTCTTTCCTGTAATGCAGCAACCAGAAATGCACACAGAACTCCAGATGTGACCCAACTAAAGTTTTAAACAGCTGCAACAAGATTTTCCAACTTTTATACTCAACACCCTAAAAAATGAAGGCAAGTGTGACTTATGCCTTCTTTACTATCCTATCTACTTGTGTTACCACTCAGAGAGCTCTGAACTTGCACCCCAAGATCCCTGTGTACATCAATGTTCTGAAGGGTTCTGCCATTTTACTGTATACTTTCCTCTTACATTTCATCTCCCAAAGTACAACACCTCACATTTGTCCAGATTAAGTTCCATCTGACATTCCTTTGCCCACCTTTCCAACTGGTCTATATCCTGCTGAATCCTTTGACAACCTTCCTCACTTTTCCTGTCATCTGCAAACTTACTAATCTCCTCAGCAGTCTCAGGGACTTATCCACCTTAGTGCTCTTCAAGAGCTCCAACACCTCCTCCTTCATTATGTCAGCATGCCGTAGAATATCAGCATACCCCTCGCTGATATTGCTAGCTTCCATGTCCTTCTCCTTGGTGAAAATGAATATAAAGTACTCATATAGTACCTTGTCCACTCCCTCTAGCTCCAGGCATGAGTTCCCTCCTTTGTCCTTGAGTGGTCCTACCCTCTCCATAGTCACCCTCCTGTTTTTAACTTGTGTATAAAATGCCGAAGGATCCTCATTAATCCGACTCACCAAGGACATTTCATGGCCCCTTTTAACCCTGCTGATTCCTTGCTTAAGTTCTCTCCCTTTATATTACTCAAAGGCCCTGCCTAATTTCAGCTTCTGAAACCTAACGTATGCTTCCTTTTTCTTTTTGTCTAACTTTGCAACATCTCTCATCATTTGTAATTTATAGTAATTTTATATCTTTGCGCTATACTCTGCCGCAAAACAACAAGTTTCTCGTCATATAAATCAGTGATGATAAATCTGATTCTGATTCATCCAATGTTCCTGAACCTTTCCATCTTTGTTTTACTTCCTCACAGGAACATGTTGGTCCTGAATTCTGACCTGCTTGCCTTTAAACAACACCCACATGTCAGATGTGGACTTACCTAATAACAGATGCTCCCAATCCACTCTCCCCAGTTTCTGCCTAATACTGTTGTAATTAGATGTTGATGAGACCACACTTGGAATACTGCGTGCAGACCTGACCGCCTGGGTATAGGAAGGATGCCATTAAGCTGGAAAGGGTGCAGGAAAGATTAACAAGGATGTTTTCGCGATTGAAGGGCTTGAGCTACAAGGAGAGATTAGATAGGCTAGGACCTTTTTTCCTGCAGCGTAGGAGGCTGAGGGGTGACTTTTATAGAGGTTTATAACATCATGAGGGGCATAGATAAAGTGAATGATCACAGTATTTTCCCAGAGTAGGGGAGTCTAAAACTAGAAGGCATAGGTTTCAAAGTGAGAGGGGAAGACTTAAAAGAGGCCCAAGGGGCAACTTTGTATGAAAGTGGTGGGTACATTGAACAAGCTGACAGAGTAAATTGTAGATGCAGGTACAATTACAACATTTAAAAGACATTTAGACAGGTATGTGGATAGGAAAGGTTTAGATGGACATGGGACAAATGTGGGGAAATGGGACTAGCTCAAGTATTCAACTTGGTCGACATGGACGAGTTGGGATGAAGGGCCTATTTCAGTGCTGTCTAACTCTATGACTCTGTGATTCTACAACAGGCCCAGTTTTGTAATTCTGGTGAACTCTGTTCAATTTTTGGTAGGAGTTAGTCATGCCTGGCACAAAGGTATAGTTAATTAACTGTGTGTTATTCTGTCAGGTCAAGTCACTTGAACAAGTAGCATCATTGAATTGGGACAGCTATGCTCTTGCACAGCGGCCATGCGGTTGAACTTCTATGCCAGATTTTTTTCAGGGGATGGGGATGGTTAGTAGCTGTGATCTCTTCCATAAATATATCTCATTTTATAAAACAGATTGTAGTTTTATCTGTATTGTGATTTTGGGATTAGAGAACTCTCACTACTTTTGAAGTATGTGTACCCACTGGGTTCTTAATCTTGAATGAAGTCCATGGGAGAAAGTGCAGATATTTATATATGAGCAATGAGTTCAACATGTGTGTTGTTTTTTCAAGGGACCTTCCCATACCACCTATCTAGAATTTTCTGCAGATTTTGTTGTTTGTAACCTGAGGGCAGGTAGACTTAAACTTAACAATCATTGCTCACTACTAATATTGCACTGATATTCAGATAACTAAAATGTATTACATTCTGTCACTTAATACCCTAAATGTTGAATAACAGATGCATGCACTCTATTAGATCATGATTCAGGCTTTTAAAGTGTATTTAATTAACCTTAATTAAACAAATGGCATTCGCTTCTGAAGGATGTTTACTGTAATTCCAAACCATGCAGCTCTCTTCAAAAGGTCATAACAACAAAGATATCTCTCCTGCATTAGCCTTCTACATCAAATTGATTCTTGAAATGTTCACTCGATCCTTACTTTACCTCAATATTAAGGTAGCCTCTCATTGACTGTTAATTGAAGAAAGAGAGAAGACCAGCAAAAACAAATTATATTGAAGATGCACTGTAAAAAAAAAATCAATAATTTATCTGGCTGACAGAAGAAAGTAAATCAAAGGAAGAGTTTCATAAAGATGCCAGAATTATCAATAGACCTGAGAACGAGGAGCATTTTAGAACTCAACAAAGGAGAACCAAGAAATTGATAAAGAAAGTGAAGATAGAAAATGAGAGGAAAGTGGTCAGAAAGGTAAAATGAACTGTAAGTTTTTTTATAGATATCTGATAAAGAAAAAAAACAGTAAGGATAAATATAGATACTTTAGGGTCAAAGATAGGAAAATTTATAATGAGGAATAAGGAAATGGCAGAGAAATTAAGCAAATGCTTTATGGAAAAAGACACTAAAAACCTGCCAGAAATGTAAGAGAACCAATGGTCTAGTGAGAATGAGGAACTGAATAAAATTAGTCTTGGGAAAAAATACTAGGGAAGTTGGTGAGACAAAAAGCTGATAAATCCCAAGGACAGATGATCTACATCCTTGAGTTTTGAGAGAGGTGGCTACAGAGTTAGTAGATATATCGATTACCAGCTTCAAGACGTCTATAGATTCTGCTATGGTGCCCATAGTCGTAACTCCACTGTTTCTGACAGAATGGTAAGACAATAAGGAACTACCAACCTGATAACTTTAAATCAGTGGTAGAGAAAATACTGGAATCTAAAATGAAGAATTCGTAATAGAACACCTTGAAAAGGATAATAGGATTCAGCAGAGTCAGCAAGAACTGAGGAATGAGAAATCCTATTTGAGTAATCTGTTGGAGTTCTTTGAGGAGGTAACTAATAGATAAGGGGGAGCCCGTGGATGTGGTGTATGTAAATTTTCAAAAGACTTTCGATGAAATCCCACACAGGAGATTGGCCAGCAAAGTTAGAGCACGTGGAGTTGAGATTTGCTTAACAGACACCAATTTGTAGGAACAACGGTCTTTCTCAGGTTGGCTGGCTGTGATTAATGAGATACTGTAGGGATCAGTGCATGCATCTGAGCTATTCACCATCTACGTAGATGTGATTTGGCTGAGGAGACCAAATGTTTGTTAATGTTGCAAAATTAGGTGGGATTGTGAGTAGGAAGGAGGATGTAAAGGGGCTTCAAGGGAATATAGAGAAGGTAAGTGACTGGGTGAGAACATGGCAGATGGACAATAATGTGAAAAAAAGTGTGAGATTATCTACACTGAGGCACATAATAGAAAAACAAAAGTATTTTTTAAATGATGATATATTGGGAAATGTTCATGTTCAAAGACACCTATGTGGCCTTGCACAGAAGTAATTAAAAGCTAACATGCAGATACAGCAAGCAATTAGGAGGAGAAATAGTATGTCCATATTCATTACAAGAGGATATGAATAGAGGAGTAAAGGTGACCAACTGCAATTATATAGGGCTTTGAGTTTTTTTATACAGTTTTGGTCTCACCTTAAAATGGATAAACTTTCTATATAGAGGGTGCAACAAAAATTCACCAGACTGGTTCCTGGGATGACAGATTGGTTGTATGAGATGAAGGGGGGGCGCGGGGGGAGAGGGGTGGGGGGGGTTGTTGGTGGTGGTGGTACACTATACCTGTATTCTCTAGAAAATAGAAACTGCTGCAAATACTCAGCAGGTCAGACAGCATCCACGGAAAGAGAAACAGTTAACATCTCAGGTCCAGGACCCTTCAACAGAACTCTGATAAAGGGATTGAAAAAAGTGTAATGCAGTTGGTGCTTATTTGCAAACGCTGCATCTGTCGCCTAATTTCTATTTCCATGGTCAGCAGCTTGGCGAATCAGATGGTTGTTCACTTGTGAATTGGAAGTTTCAGGTCTTGGTCATTATTCCCAGGGATATAGGCAGTGAGGGAGAGGGTTAATACATAAGAAAGTACTTAAAGGAGGACCTACTTTCAAATGACAGTGTGTTGGGAAGCATGGTGGTGAGGATTGGTCACCTTTAATACCAAAGCAGGCTCTCCAGTTAAGACTTGCAACATGTGACTGGTGTTTGCCATTCATGGGCCTCCATTGTATAAATTAATTTTGCAGGTGACTTCAGACTGCGTACTTCCCTTCTGATGTCACAGCACATGCCTGTGGCCTCAGTATATAGATTGTTATCTTCTTATGTCACTTGGAAGTCAGAAACCCTCCAAGCCTTGTGTCAAAAATATAAATAAGGTTGGTATGGAATTCAAACCACAGCTAGCCATTCAAAACTGAAAAAAGATATAGTGAAAGATATAGGAGATGATGTAACTTTTCAGCATTAACTTCATTCAATTTCAAGTTCATCCAGTTGTGGGGTTTACTTGAGTGTTTAAAGGACAGTGTGGCAGATACTTCCTGGCTTCCAACCTGACCTATCAGGTACTAGGCTTGATTCAACACACAGGTTTCAACACAAAACCATTTGAACCAAAGAAATGGTGAAAAATTTTAATAAAAACTGAAAATGTTGAACAGCATCAGGAAAAAGGACTTAGAGTTAATATTTAAGGGTCAGTGACCTTTGTCAGAACAATTTCTGACAAAAGTTTTAACTTGAAAAATCCAGCCTATTAATGAAATCATTGATTATTGAAGTTCCAATATCCATCCTGCTTGAAAGGAAACAGCTAGAATAATTTCCTATTTAGTTATTCACATCATACTATAAGCAAAATATCATTCAGCATGAGATATCTGGGATGTAGATGTTTGGGGGATTGAACTGTGTTCCAGTTTACTGAAAAAAAAAATGGAATTGCATTATGGCAACCAAATTAACAAGTTTTGTAGCTTGCAGAGATACAGAATACCTGTGGAGCTGGAAACCAATTGAAGATGAGGCTCATTGTTCCTTGCTCTAACTTTTGAACCTTTCTCAGCTTCATTGATTTTTTTTTGTCCAAGGATCAGTGTTTACATTAAGGCACATTTACCATTTATAATGTTAAATTTTTAATGGATTTCTTGCTTTTACTTCTTTTTCAGTGGAAACTGGGTTCATCGAGATCTTTATGTTGCAAAAAAAAAGCTGCACTTGAGAAAGCAAACCCATGTTCACCACATCCTGTTTTTAATTGAGAATACAGACCACGTCCTAATTTAAATGATAAAATTTTGGTGTGAAGGTAGTGCCTTCAAAAATAACCTTGTTAATGAAGCCAAACTACATAGATGCTAGAAATCTTATGGAAGTAGAAAATAATGAAAATACTTAGTAAGTCAGGGTTCATGCTTCAGGTTAATGACCTTTAGAGCAAAGCATCTCTGACAAAAGTTCATCAGCATTAAACATTCTCTTTATTACTGAATTGATTTACTATATTGTCCCATCATGAACTCTGAAATAGCTCACTACCACTTATTTTTGCCAGATCCTCTTGGCTAAATTTGCTGTTTGAAATAACATTTGAGACATCAAATACCTTCTTTACACTTTTCAAGTTGTTATTCTTTTTCGATAGATTGGTACAAGAACAAGCCTTTCTGAATGAAGCACACAATATATTGGCAGATTATATAATGATCCTATCTTTCAGACTGATTTAATGGTGGTTAAAGCTATATTTACATGTGTTTTGCTCACATACAGTCATTTGACACCAACATTTCACTCTATCCCAACTCAACTTGTTTCAAGCAACAAGAAGCAGCAGCAATGATAAATGAAAATCCACTGCTTAAATGCAAACTGAAATAGCAGTGATGAACAAGAATGGAACATTCATTATAATAACCTTTTTCTTCTAATCTTGTTCATAAAGAAACAAGCAGCATACTTTCTGTCTCAGACACCATAAAAAAACACCCAGATATTACAGAAGGTAATTATGATGAAGGTCCTTAACCTCAAATCTTAACTCTTTTTTCTCTTTCCACTGATACTGCCTGACTTGCTGTGTATTTCTATCACTTTGTGTAAGTTAATCAGTTTTGAAGTAAAATTCCTTTATGTCCCAATACAGATCCCAGCTCAGGAAAGCATCTTCTTCCAGGTGCTACAATTTCCTATGCCTACCACATGAGTACAAGGGTGGCTTCAAAATCTGGCATAAGTTATTTAAGACCTCTGCTGTCAGGACTCCCATGATTTAAATGATGGGTATTTACTGAGTTGGTACATTTCTTAGACAAGAAGATAGGAG
Source organism: Pristis pectinata (assembly GCF_009764475.1). Taxonomy (NCBI): domain Eukaryota; kingdom Metazoa; phylum Chordata; class Chondrichthyes; order Rhinopristiformes; family Pristidae; genus Pristis; species Pristis pectinata. The sequence continues at coordinate 39,456,179 of NC_067405.1, read as the reverse complement.
CTACAAAATCAGAGTCCCAACCCAGCCCTTAATATGCCAATGATTTTATCTACTGCAGGCACAGGTTCAGCTGCATAGGTGTCTTTATAATAGTTCTGGTGCAAGACCAAAACGTGGCATTTTCAGATATGTACATAATTCGTAGTCCTTCCAATTAATTTGTACCAAAGTTATAGCAGGAACGCATCAGATTATTTTCATCCTTTAAAGGATTGAATATTATAGCAGTAATACTGTCCTCTGCTGAATGGTTTGCTGGATCAAGGTGTCTAGACTATATCTTATGGACTACATGAAACACTAATTCTTGGCAACCAGATAACGTGACTATTTTGATCTTGTACTTCGCAAATCCAAGAATACATGATTTGAATTTATAGTGGCTTGAAGAAGACTGAGTTTCCCAAAGTTGCTTCATTTGGTTAAATGCTAAATTAGAACAGCAAGAGCTCTTGGCATTAACTTTCAGGTTATGCAAATTTAGTGCCTAGAATTTGGTCATGAAGCACTACTTTTCTACTGTTACATCCAACAAAATCAAGTTCTCACAATACAACTTGATTATCTGGTCTTCCTGGGCCAAATCAAGCGGTTCTAAAAATTCAGCCTGGCATTTCCCATCATGAATGATGATGCCACGAGAAATTAGGTCACACTGATGCAAAACACGTGTTGCGTTAGTGCTGCAAGGGGAACCTTCTGGAATAGTCCCAGATTGGCACCAGGAACCTTACAGAAGCACATGTCCTTTAATTGCCAGCTCTCCAACAGACCAAACATACCCCCATCTACCAACCCCAAACTACTGAGCTCCCTCATCTTGTACCAATCACCTAATTTCCCCACACACTGATTGCCCAAGTGTGCGGTGAAGTAATATGCTGAGCGTGCAGAGTAATGTATGGGAAACTCAGACTCTAGAATGTGTGGCTGGTTTATATGTCTTTTCAGCAACTGCATACATGTGCACAATGATACACACATCATCTTATAGAGTCATATATACAGCAATAAAACTCTGTGCCAACCAGTGTGCACCTATTTACACCAATCTGACACTAATCTCATGTTATTTTACCTACTTTCTCATCAACTTCACCGCACCCCCCCCCCCCCCCCCATATTTCTACACTCACCAATACAGTGCTAACCCACATTTCTTTGGGATGTGGAAGGAAACTGGAGCATTCGACAGAAACGCATACAAACTGAATCTCTCATCTACTCTTACAAAATAATTCTTGGAATTGCATGTCCCACAATCTCTACTATATCCAATTTCTTGATTTCTGACCCATTTGATGGGTTCAGCACATGAACCTTATATATAATCTGAACCTCCTTTCCAAAGCATGCCTTATGATATTTGCTTGTTTGAACTATCTGTCCCCCACCTTCCCTTACAGATTCAACAAAACCAGACTTAGATATTTCCAACATTTCTGCAGGAGTATATCCTGTTTTGAACATTGATCTGAAGAATAGGAGAAAGTTTGCAAATCCACACTTCATAGCATTACTTGATATCCTTTCTATGATTTGTTTCTTTAGTGTCGCTTTCACTACATATCTCTAAGCCTTTAAATTTGATTATGAGAAGTGAAGCCAAGTTTGAACCTATTTTGCTTATCAAACTGTTCAAATTGATATTGCTGATTCACAATCCTTGGAAAGATCATGTGTCTATGGACTTATTATGGGTAAATGGCATTCATCTGGATTGGTACAATAGGTGGCATGGGACAATGTGGGCCGAAAGGCCTGTTTCTATACTGTGTGAGTCTGTGATGATGTTGTAAAATTGAAACAGAGTGGCTCTATAATGCATCCAGTGGGGGGGGGCTTGACCCCAGATGGTTTATCTTAATCTATTTTGATTTGCTATTCACCAGTCGAAGGAAGTTGGCCACACCTTTCTTGACTGAATAGCCATGGGGTCACGTGCATGTTTGGAGTGCTGCTCTTGGTGGCTATGAACTGGACATAATAGACCACAGCACTGGCAGGCATTTCTAGTTCCAAAACTGTGCAGGGCCAACAGACAAAGCTACAAGCTACTTGTCATCGTGGCTATCCCTCGAGGTCAAGGATGATGGTCTTCATTCCGTTGATCAGAAGTAGCCCACAGAGCGAAGACACCTGTGCATGTGTTTGTTTAACGTGTACTTGATGTTGCACTGCAAAAAGCACACGATACTTCACAAATCAACCAAATGATTCCAATGGCATGGAAACCACGATGATTGAAGCTGATGGATTTGTTGCAGCCTTCATCCACCTTCACAGCCGTTGAGTTTGAAATAACTTCATCTGCCTGTTCCACCATTGAGGTCTTGGTTGGATTGTTCTTTGTCAGGATTCTCTGTGGATTGTCACCTTGTCGTGTTGGAGAAGTTTGTGTGGTCCTGAGATCCTGAGAGCGATGCCGTCTGGAGCTATGCTCCTGGTAGGGTCACCCATGGCGGTAAGGTCGATGGTGAGGTCCCTGACAAGCTACTACATTCAGTAACAAAGCCCAAATGTTCTGAATGAAGTTCTTCCATTATTCTGTTTCATAGTTCTTTTGGTATAACTACTCTGTGATCCCACTCATAATGTGGCCAGATTTTTATTCTCATTCAAACATTTGTCTAAATCTTTCCAGCCACTCTTACTTACTTACATGCTTTAATACTGATCATCACCCTGTGTCACTCTCATTTACTCTGCTTCTGTTTCAGGAAAAACATTCTCTGATTTCTATAAGATATACATTGTATTTTCTACATTTGATTCAGAGTTTTTGTAAGGCAATTCTTATAACGCATCTGCTGGGACACTGATGTTCAAAGTCATGATCAGATTGAGAAAGGAGAATACAATATGCCATACCCTGTAACAATTTAAGCATTGGGCCATCTTGAACAGGCATTCTGGGGGCAGTTGGTTCCCATAACACCCATGACAAGACTTCCCACCTTTTGCACTCATATGATTTGCAGCACTTAGGAGTCATGTGATCCACCATTTTCTCTGAAGCCACTTGTATTTTCCAAGTGGTTTAGCTGCAGAGTCAACAAAAGCACAATTACCATTTCTGCTGGCTTTTTCCCTGTTTGCTCCTTGAAGTTGTGCCCAAGTGAAAATAATTCATATTTTCAACCTCTGCCTCCACGCTGGTAGCTATTCTGTATCCTCCCTCAAACATTCTGGCAAATATAGTACTTTTGCTGAAATTCTCTAAATTGCCAGTCTATAACACTAAAAAGATGCAGAAATTACTGCATTTTGCCAGTGTCCTCACCCTGATCACATACTTTCTAACCATTTCCTCTAGCACCTAACTGCATTTGACAAATGGAAGTCCCTGTTGGTGTCATGGTATAAGATGCCTTCGGGTTTTCACTACATACTCATGTTACCTTGTCTATCATTTTGTTGCCCTGTTTTTCAGTCCTGAACTATTACAATATCATTCACCCTCGGGTATGTTTCCACAAGCATCATATACTAGGAACTTGGCAAGACAATTTCTATTTCTTGAGCTCACAAACATATCCAGTAACATTCACATCCAGCTATCATTACTGCTCTACCTGGAAAAAAGTGATCTCTTAACTTTCCACTCAATCAACATCCTCCTACTCCATCAAGCAGCAACATCTCAATTTGAAGCCAATTTGGTGTCTTTGACCTATATAGTATTTCTACTTATTAAGGCAAAAGGAGACTTACAGTTATCAATAAAACTTCCTTTATTGAAGGCAATAAACTTTCAACCAATGGCAATGTTTGGTACAACAATGTATCAAAAGTCAGACCAAATGGCACACTTATACACAAAACAGGGGGAATAGAGTAAGGGAGGAGGAAATTCAGAAGGTGGGGTTAAAGAGTGCCTATATATGTGTGATGGGGCCCCCAAGCTCAGGAACAGCCCATTTGTGCTCAATGTGCTGGGGCCACTACCACAGTGATCACTGGGGTCACAGATAGCAGCATCTTGCACTCAAGTGCACAGATGCAATGATGTTTATCAGTGATGGTGTCCAAATACAGGCAAAAAGATGGAATCAGTATTGAGGACTCATTGATGACAAATCAGTGTTTCAGTAGGATTTTCTAAATTACACCTGGTTCCCATTTTGTTGTTTGCTTTGCTTTTTGTTTCACTGTGAGTGATTAGCAAGGGTTGAAGGTCACAACATATTGATCGATTTTCTGCCAATAAGTCAAAAATGTACATTGACGACATTATCTTAAGCACAAAATACTAATGAGAAACTAACCAGTGCTAGGGTGAATTGCAACAGGAAGTACCTAGTCCAATATCACAATGGCCAGGACTTCCACCTGAAAAAGGCACAGAAACTTTGAGACATGCAGAATGATTTTTATGAATGTATTATGCATGCAAATCAGACCATGTTTTTTTTATGAATCCAATTTCTCGCCTACAATGTTCTGTTGATAACTAAGAACAGGATATCCTGTCTGGATGAAGCAGATAGCCATCAATGCATCTGTAATGGTTCAGGCACCTTCTGTCTCTAAGCAAACTCTAGTTCTCTCCCAGTGCCTCTGGAAACTTCTGTGAAGTTATTGCTCAATAAGAGCACTGATTATACACATTACAAATGATATATTGTCAGGATTATCCTTACAGTACAAAGTTTTAATTGAATTTTTGATATCTTTGTAAGCCATTCAATTCACCCAAACATATCTAGATCAATTTTTCATGCTGTTATCCTCAGGCACATTGATGTATGCAGCTTAGTTGTGTCACTTAGCTGACCATCCATCCTGTACTTTTTAAGGGTAATTAATCCAGAGATCCCTCGAAGTGTTTTAAGGAGGTTCTGAAATTAATTGTTACTTAAGGAGGAATATTTGCAAATTGCCCATGTTTATCTTGCTTTTTTATGTATACCTTGAACAATGAGACTAAACTGTTAAAGACAATTAGATGTTAACAGGGCATTACTGTATATTTACAATAAGAACATTTCATGTATGACTTCTTCTAAAGCCATAATCTTAGAGAAGCACATTTCTATATGAAATGTGCAACTATTGCTTACTAAACCTTTCTGCTGGTTAAAGGTTTATAAAAAACAAAGAGAATCCAAATTCTAATACTTTTTGTTTTAAGAGGATTTGTTGAACTTCCTTAAAGGACATAAATCCAGTCTGTAACAGATATTTTAATGATTTAATGCCACAGTTTCTTATTACTCCTTAATGCTGTTTTGAAGCTAGCAGGATCACTATTGCATTACTAATATGCAAATCTAAAAGTGACTCTCATCCTCTTCCACTGCCCTATTTAAACCTGGAATGAACTTCATGAGGCGCTTCCTAACACTTGGTCTCTTGCTTTTTCGAGGTATTGTCCCACAGCCTCTGTGCAAGTCCCATGATGGTGACATTTGACCACTCCCGCTGCTGGTCATACTTATGCTCCTGCTCCTGCTCAGTTGGCTTTTGGGCGTAAATACTTCTGTATCCCTGTGGAAGACACAATCTTCATCCATACTTCTGCGCCTACAGTGGCTCCCAATGATCAAGTCATCAAACATTCCAGGCTGGAAGACTCCATCCTCACTGTCATCAGTCATTAGGCTGAGCTGGCTCCTGCAGCTACTGTCACTAGAAAACCTTTCCTTGTTTCTTGCAGTTGACCCAAATAATGCTATATCATCATACAGAAAAGATTCCGAAGATTCTGTTGTCCCAACGTTCCTCAAGAATCCTAAAAATTGAAACAGTGGAAATATCATTAAATGTAGTCTGTGCTGTTTTATTAATCCCAATTTAAAGTTTCAAGTGCTTTCAAAATGTGCCTTTTTGCTCAGCAAAAATGCTTACACCACCGGCCCTCCCACCACTTATTAATGGCTGCCGAAATCTGCAAGCTGTTAAATTGTTGGCTCAGATCGTACACATGGAAAATGTCTACTGAAGGTAGCAAACTAAACCAAACTCTTCCAGTATTAAGCTTTTATTTAAATTTGAATGCCTGCATCAAGACTTTGTAATGGAGAGATGCAAATCCTAATTTTGCCCAGGCAAAGACAAAAAATAAGAAATACATCACTTGAAAACAACACTTAATGTTCTACAGAAGTGGAAAAGTCAAGATTGTAGCCTTTTCTCCACTTCCCCAGCAACAAGATACTCAGTGGAAAACAATCAAGGAAAACAATTAAGAAAGTGAGAGACAATAAACCATTCTATAACCCCATACTAACACAAATTTAGAACATAAAATGGGCAATAAGTCATTCTTTTATTTGCAAAGCCTCAGATTTAATCTAATCCAAACAACTGCCCCATCTGCAGACTAAATATTTTGTGGGTAAGAATCTTGGGCAGACTCATGCAATTCCTTATGGATACAGCCAGGTTGATGGAATAAAAAAAGTTGTTTTAGGTCAATAGCAGTATTTTTTAAAGACTGAAGATAGGGCATATTGTAAGAGTAGCCTGATGACATCTTGCTCCCCATATTTCTATGTTGTAGATTTTGTGATACACAAGATTGCACTCAATACATCAGGTGAAATTCTCAAGCGTTGCGATCCCTTATCTTGAACACAATTTAATCAGAAATGGAAATACAAAGAGTTTTGACCCACACTATCTAATCTTTCATTTTAGTAACCTCATACAGTAAAAAGGTTTCAATGTAGACTTAAAATTTTTGCTGCGATTAAAATTATGTTGCACTGTGGTTTCTCAATAGGAACTCACCATGAACGAGGCGTTGCTCCTGTAACATAAGTGACCTGTACTCCACCCATTTCTCTTGAAGTGTTTTCTATGAGACATAGGAAGATAGAGTTAATAAATGTTAAATTTGTTATTTGCCAGTTATCTGCAGGTGGCTTTACTGCAATATACTGTTTTAGAAATGCAGCATCACTTTTTCTGTAGATGGTTCTGCCCATTTCAAAGAACTAGCATTAATCAATTAATAACTGGTTACTTAACTACCTATGATAACCCACTGAAAATATGTTGAAAAAATAATGTGCTCAAAGTGATGCCCTTAATTCTTTACAAACTAACAAAAGAGCAATAAAAACTCAAAGTACTGTATATAAAAGACATCTGAAAAACAGAAATTGCTGGAAATAGTCAGCAGGTTAGGCAGTGTCTGTAGAAAGAGAAATAGAATTAAAGTTTCAAGTCGAACACCCAACTCGGTCAAAGAGTGCTTGACATGAAGCATTAACTCTGTTTCTCTTTCTATAGATGCTACCTGACCTGTTGAGATTTCCATCATTTTCTCATTTTATTTCGTATTTCCAGCATCTGCAGGTTTTTCATTATTATTTTCATATATTAAACATCTTTAGTTTCAAATGCAATAGTGGAAAAGCAGCTTCACATGGCATTGTTAAATTAAGGCACAAATTTCAAAGTATTTCTCTGCTTTTCACAGCATTTTGGTATCGTCTAAAACAACTGCAGTAGCGAACAGTTTATTTCAGTGCAAATTTACTAAAAGAGAAATTCAAGCCAACTAGAAAGTAAAGCTAATGTGATCCTTCTGTCAAATGCATAGTTTCACTTACATTCACTGTACTTTCTCTTTGAATTTTAAAGGAACATTAGCTTTTGCAGCTTTCTGTTTTCAGATCAAAAGTATTTTGCTTAATTAACTATTTGCTCATATTATTTCATAACTCAGCTAACACATGGCAAAAGATTGGGAAAAATACCTTTAAAAAATATAATCTTGCTTCAAGTTCACTTCTTCTAACAGAGTTTTTATTGATAGTTATAAGGCTGTAAAAAGACAGAAAATTCAACAGTGAATACAGAAACCATTATCTGATACAATCTTCAAATTACAGGATATGCACTCCCCACCATTGACGTCTAATGTCTAACGTGTGCACATTCTACAGGATGCATTGCAGCAATACAGCAAGGTTACTTCAACAGTCCCTCAACCACCATGAAAAACAAGAGCAGAAACGTGAAGTGAACATCATCATATTCAAGGAGGTTTATAAATCAGAATTATCCTGATCAAGACCAATCGTTGCTCTTTCTTCACTGTTACTGGGTAAAATTTCTAGCACAAAAGTAAAAATGCTGGAAATACTCAGTAGGCCAGACAGCATCTGTGTAAAGAGCAATAGAGCTAACATTTCAGGTTGAAGATCCTTCGTCAGAACTGGGCAAGAGAGAAAGCAGGTTACTTTTAAGTCGCAGAGAGAATGTGGGATGAATGGATAGGATAAAGGGAGTGTTGGTGCTCCTCCAAGCTCAGCAACATTTGAGTGAAGCACTGAAAGCAGTCAGGGCACAGAATGTACTTTGGGTTGGGGACTTTAATGTCCATCACCAAGAGAAGCTTGGTAGCATCTCCACAGATCAAGCCGAATAACATAACTGTCAGCCTGAGCCTGCAGCAGGTAATAAATGAATCAATATGAGAGATAAATTTGTTTGATCTTGTTTTCACGAATCTAAGTGTAGCAGATGCATGTATCCATAACAGCACTGTTGGAGTGATAACTATCCAGTTTTTTTTTTGTTGGAGACAAAGCCACATCTTCATACTGAGGACACTTTCTATCATGGTGTGTGGCATTACAATCACACTACATGAAATAGACACAGAACAGATCCGATACCAAAACTGGACATTCGCAGGATGCAGCAGCAATTTATGCCACCACAATCTGACATCTCATAATCCTCACTTTACCATAATAATCAAGCTAGGGGCCAGGCCTGGTTCAATGAGTAGAAAAGGGCATGAAGGGCTTATTTAGATGAATGCTAAAGAGACAGAGCTAAGTAATACACAAACAACACATCAGATCAAAGCCCTGCAGTTCTGTTTGGTGATAGAAAATTAAACAGCTAACAGGAGGAAGAAGCTCCAAGACCATCCCTATCCCCATCCTTAACAATGGTGGGACCCAGAATGACAGTGTTAAATGCAAGGCCTGAAGTCTAAGTTTTTTCCTCTTAGTTTTTTTCACCATCACCAATCTATAGCCAATTCAATTCACTGTCGATGATATCAAGAAATGAGTTACAGTACTGGATTCAGCAAAAGCTATCAGAACAGACTACAACCCAGCTCAAATGCCATCATCCCCTCACTATGCTTTCAACACCATCATTCCCTCAGTATTAATCAACAAGCATCAAAACCTGGGCCTCTGTACCTCCCTCTGCAACTGGATCTTCGACTTCCTTATTGCGAGACCACAGTCAGTGCAGATCAGTAGTAACGTCTCCTCCTTGCTGACAATCAACACAGGTGCACTTCAAGAATGCATGCTTAGCCCACTGCTCTATTCTGTCTACACTCATGACAGTGTGGCTAGGCACAGCTCAAACGCCATCTATAAATTTGCCGATGACACCACCGTTGTTGGTAGAATCTCAGGTGGTGAAGAGGAGGCATACAGGAGTGAGATAGATCGGCTGGTTGTGTGGTGTCGCAACAACAACCTCGCACTCAATGTCAGTAAGACCAAGGAATTGATTGTGGACTTCAGAAAGGGGAATTCGGGAGAACACACACACCGGTCCTCATTGAGGGGTCAGCGGTGGAAAGGGTGAACAGCTTCAAGATTCTGGGTGTCAACATCTCAGGAGGATCTATCTTGGGCCCAACACATTGATGCAATCATGAAGAAGGCATGCCAGCGGCTCTACTTCATTAGGAGTTTGAGGAGATTTGGTATGTCACCACTCTTGCAAATTTCTACAGATGTACAGTGGAGAGCATTCTGACTGGTTACATCACCGCCTGGTATGGAGGTTCCAATGTACAGGATTGAAAGAGGCTGCAGAGGGTCATAGACTCAACCAGATTCATCACGGGCACAACCCTCCCTGCCATCGAGGACATCTTCAAGAGGCAATACCTCAAGAAGGCGGCATCCACCATTAAGGACCCTCACCACCTGGGACATGCCCTCTTCACGTTACTACCATCAGGGAGGAGGTACAGGTGCCTGAAGACCCACACTCAATGTTTCAGGAACAGCTTCTTCCCATCCACCATTAGATTTCTGAACAGTCCATAAACACATGAACACTATCTCGTTATTCCTCTTTTGCACTATTTGTTTTTGTAATTTATAGTAATTTTTATGTCTTGCACTGTACTGCTGACACAAAACAACAAATTTCATGACATATGTCAGTGATAATAAACCTGATTCTGATTCAGTAATGAAGATCTATGTTCCAGAATCTGTCATGCTTTTAGCCAAGCTTTCTCAGTACAGTTACAATCTGCCATTTACTTGATGATCGGGAAGGTTTGCCCTATCCACAAAAAGCCAGATAAGTCCAATCCAAATTAGTCCAATTACTGCCCAAGCAGCCTACTCTCAATCATCAGCAAAGTGATTGAAGGTATCATCAACAACGCTGTCATTAACCTGCTCACTGACTTTGGGTCTTGCCAAGACCATTCTTCTCCAGATCTAATCACAGCCTTGGTACAAACATGGACCAAAGAGCTGAATTCCAGAGGTAAGGCAAGAGTGACTGCCTTGACACAACTTCAGTGTTTGACTGGGTGTGGTACCAAAGAGCACTGGTAAAACAGAAGTCAATTGGCATTAAGGGGAAAATCCTCCAGCATCACACAAAGGAAGGTGGAAGTTGTTTAGTCAGTCATCCTAGCCCCAGAACATTGCAGCAGTAGTTCCTCAGGGTGCTATCCTAGGACCAACCATCATAAGTTCAAAAGTGGGGATATTTTCTAATTATTGCACAATGTTCAAGTCTATTCTGCAACTCCTCAGCAAATGAAGCAGTCCATGCCTGCATGCAGCAAAATCTAAACAACATTCAGGCACGTGCTGATCAGTGGCAAGTTACATTTGCAGCACCAAGTCCCAGGAATCATTTATACAACTGCACGTGTGACTTTAAAAGCAGAAAATGTATGATTTCTGCTGCATTGTTGTTGAAAGTTTTGTTGATAGTTCTATCTCTATTATTTGCCTTAGTAAGCAAAAACACTAAAGAGCCTGCAAACATTACACAGGGATTGAGTCTGGGGAATTGCTGTTTGAGGGAGTTGCTTGACAATGATCCAACACAAAGTTAATAAAGAAAACGAAACTTTTTTTTTTAAAAACTACACATGTGGAAAATCTGAAATAAAAAGAGAGAATGAAGGAACTGCTCAGCAGGTCACACAGCATCTGAGAAAAACAGTTTAAAGTTTCAGGTCAATGACTTTTCATCATCTGATGAAAGGTCACTGACCTGAAATGTTGCCTCTGTTTCTCACTGCATTGATGTTGCTTGAGCTGCTGACTGTATCCAACATTCTCTATTTATAATTGAGAACAGGGTTCCCTAGGTAGTGCAGTGATGATGGCAGGCAGTGACAAGTCAGTTGGTGAGCTCAAAAAGATACAAGTGGACTCCACCATTTGCCCTGCATAGGGAGGAGGGGATCTGCTCCTGAGGGAGAATGGTGTTTTCAAAGTCATAGGGGAGGACACAGAACAAAGCAATGCAGCCAAGTGTGAGACATAGAAGGCATTTTTATTGCTGGCAGCGGGCTGGAGACATACAAGAAATCTGTGAGCCTGCTAACAGCACAAACTACAGACGAGATCTCATCCGAGGACATAATGGTGCCATCAGAGATTTTCAGGAGCTACACATTTGGTAAACATGTCGTCAGTCTGAAGACAGTGGAAAAAGAGGTGCAGTTTTCACAGAGAAATAAATGACTGCAGATGCTGGAATCTAGATGAAAAACACTAAGTTACTGGAGGAACTCAGCGAGCCAGGCAGCATCTGTGGAGAAAAGCAGGCGGTCAACATTTCGGGTCAGGACCCTTCTTCGGGACTGAAGATAGGAAGAAGGGAAGCCCAATATATAGGAGGGAAAAGCAGAGCAGTGATAGGTGGACAAAAAAGGAGAGGCGGGGTTGGCACAAGGTGGTGATAGGTAGATGCAGGACTGTGATAGGCAGGTGTGGGAGAGGAAGGGAGAGCAGATCCACCGGGGATGGGTCAAGTGAAAGGAGGAAAAAGTGGGGATAGAAAAAAAGAGAGATAAGCTAGGAAAGGGAAGAAAAGAAGCGGCATGGTGGGTGTTGAGGGGGTGGGGGTTACTTAAAGTGGGAGAATTCAATGTTCATGCCATTAGGCTGCAAGGTTCCAAGACAGAAAATGAGGTGCTGTTCCTTTAGTTTATGCTTGGAATTCTCCTGGCAGTGGAGGAGGCTGAGGACTGATATATCTGCAATGGAGTGGAAGGGGGAGTTGAAGTGACGGGCAATGGGGAGATGCAGATCGCGGTTACGGATGGAGTGCAGGCATTCTGCAAAACAGTTACCTAGTCTGCGTTTGGTCTCGCCAATGTAGAGGAGGCCACACTTGGAGCACCGAATGCAGCTTTCACATCTTAGAATGGGTATTGCAGGATCATAAAATGGCAACTAGGAGGATTCAAGTGATCTATTTGATACACTGGTATTGATGTTTGAGGGAGCATGCAGAATAGCCATCACTGCAGAGATGGCACTTACAACATGAGGCAGTTTCACTCAGCCATAGTTCCGAGATGCAATGAGGGAAGAAGCACACAGAAATGGTAACAGGGTTGGGCATCACATGTGGTTGGGTGAGAAACCGAAAGCTCATGCAACTGCAAAAGGAGGGGAGGCTAGATACCAGGGATATTATAAGAACTGTCCTGCTGCACAATGTGCATTCAAGATAGCACAGGGAATTGTCACCAGGGAAGGTATAATGCATAGCAACCATCTCACTGAAGGAAGTAACTGCTAAGAATGACAGTATTCCTCGTTTGTCTCGAGCACAAGATATGGTACAGTCCTGCTGGGAGACATGGTAGAATCAGACAACGGAGAGGTGAAAACGGGAACTTTGAACACCATTCACTGCACAGCTGAGGAGAATGAGAAGAAAAGTACATTTTAGGCCAACTTACTGATTGAGAAAATAACTACAAATTTGCACGCTGAAACTGTGGCAAGTCAGTGTGTTGTAAGCCAAGCTATCTATTGTGAATCAGAAGCACCTCAACCACTTCCTGTTGAGGTGGTGCAAAACATGGGTTTTGAGCATATATGCAGGATGGACCCTCCAAGTTTTGTGAGAGATCAACTGTTAGGTTGACCACAAAGTGAAATGGGCCCACTTGCCTAATGTGGAAATGAGCTAGCAGCATGCACATGCAATCATGCTCCTACATGCATCCTAATGCTTTCAGACTGAGGGACCATGAGTTATGAAAGGATCACATCATTGGGCAGTGAAGAGATCCAACAGCCACTCATGTTTTGGGGTGCACTGGCCTTAGGCAAACAGGCCACTGATCAGGTAAGCTTGAAAGGCACCAGCTTGCAGGCAATTACTGGCAGACCAATAGGTTGCAGTTACAATGAAATGGTCATGGAAAATGATAGTTCAATGACTACCATACAGCAAGAGAAAGTATAAACTGGGTCTGCCTCTGAACCAGGGAAGTGGGGAATGGGACTGATGGACTGCTCTGGGTGCTGGCTGAATGGTCTCCTATATTGTGAGTAATGTGGGATATCTGCAGGATTGAGCCCTGGTTGAACCATGGAAACATGAACTGGATGAAACTGCCTCTTGTGGTAAGTTACAGCAAATATAAGCAGCTTGTGGGCGGGTGTGGTGATCAATGTATCAACAATGTACCAGTACTACCGCAGATGGATTTGATGACAGTCCATCTGACAAGTAATGTAAAGCTTGTGCAGAAAATAGAGTTAAAGAGTCATGCAGCACAGAAAAATGCCCTTCCACCCTTCACATCCACGCCACCTGAGTACCAATCTACAGTCATCCCATTTTCAAGCACTTGATCTGTAGCCTTCAATCTCTTGGCAATTCAAGTGCTGATGTAGATACTTCCAAAACACAAGGGTCTCTACCTCCATCACACCCTCGGGCAGTGCTTTCCAGATTCCATCCACCCTCTTGGTAAAACATATTCTTCCTCAAAACCCCTTTATACCTTCTAACCCTTACCCTAAACCTACACCCTCTGGTTTTAGACACGTCTGACGTGGGGAAAAATTTCTTTCTATCTACCCTACCTAAGCCCTTAATAATTTTGTGTACCTCTGTCAAATCCCACCTAGCCTTCTCCACTCCAAGGAAAACAAACCTAGCCTAATGAATCTGTTCTCATAACTGAAATGCTCCATCCCAGACAACATTCTGGTGAATTACTTCTGCATTCTCTCCAGTGTGATCACATCCTTCCTACAGTGTGGTGACCAGAGCTGAACACAATACTCCAGCTGTGGCTTAACCAACGATGGATAAAGTTGTATCATGATCTTCCTGTTGTTACATTCTGTGCCCCAGCCAATGAAGACAAGTATCCTATATGCCTTCTTAATCATCTTACGAGGGATCTGAGGAAGTTGTTGAGCCAAAGAATGGTTGGAATCTGTAGCACATTGCCAAAGAGGGCGGTTGAGGTAGGAACTCTCACATCTAAGTAGTATCAGCATGAGCACTCGAATTTCCTAGGCATCAAAGGTTACCGGCCAAGTGTTTGGACATGGGATTAGTCGAGGTAGACACTCGATGGTTAGCACAGACATAATGGGCCGAAGAGCCTGTTTCTGTGCTGCGTGACTCTATGACTCTCATGTCAGCCCAAGCTTCACATTCCTATCCTCAAAATCACAGCACCACTGATTTTTGTGTCACCTGAGAGTTATAAAGTAATGCAGCACAGAAACAGGACTACCGCCTATCGTGTCCATGCGAACTGAGTACCCATCTATACTAATCCCAGTTTCAAACACTTGGCCTGTAGCATCCAATGCCTTGTCAATTCAAGTGCCCTTGTTTCTTAAATGCGAGAATCATCTGTGAACTTACTAATCATACCAAAACAAAAAACAAGCAGCTGGAGGAACTCAGTGGGTGGGGCAGCATCTGTGGAGGCCAAATGATAGTCGACACTTCGGTTCGAGACCCTGTATCGGGACCAATCAAACCTCCCTCTTTCACATCCAAATCATTAGTGCATCCAACAAATAGCATGGATCATGGTATTTTGATCCCTGTAGTACATCATTGGTCACAGGCCTTCAATCACAAAAACTACCTTCAAGCCTGTAATTATATCAATTTTGGATCCAATTTGCCAAATAACCTCATAGGGTCTAACTTTTTGGACCAGCGTCCCGTATGGGATCTTGTCAAAAGCTAAAGATTGTATTTACCTCTTCGAAAAATACAATCAAATTCATTAGACAGGTCTCACCCTAACAAAGCCATGCTGATTATCTTTGATTAATCCCTGCCGTTCCAAGTGTAGATTAATTCTGTCTCTCAGACTTTTTTTTTTGAATAGCTTCCTTATCACTAACATTAGATTCAGGGGCCTGTGATTATCTGACTTATACCTTCTTGTAAGGCACCGTATTTGCTGCACATTTTATATTCCTGTTGGGACTCCTCCATTTTCTGTTATCTATACCTGCCATTTTATTTCCCAAGAGACCGCCCTAGGAAGAGGTAAGCCAGCAGTTTGAACAAAACATGCTAAGTTTGTGTGCTAAAATAATCAAGAGAAGGTTGCGGGATAGAGCAATAAGGCCTATGGTGAAACCAAATGGCAAGGAAACAAAATAAAATATCCCCAGAAGTGAGCTTATTTTGAAAATAGGGAATGTCAGAGGCAAGTACACCTTCTATGACATAAAAAGAATACAGACGACATTATTCAAGAATCATGGATTTGCATTCAGATGTCTGCCAGTAAAGGTGAATAAACATCTATTTTACTGTGGGTTAGCAAGTGAAGCAGATGCTGAATTATGATGGTGGCCAAATGTGAGAGAAAATTATGTTGAAAATAAAAAAAAGTCTTTGGAGGCCACCATGAGATCTGGAAAGAGACCAGCAAAGAAATAAATTGGCTGGGAATTCTGACCAGAATGAGATTCCTCAGAGTTGCCAAAATCAAAATCATCATTTAGCATTTTCAGAATAATAGGACTATTCAGGGAGCTCAATGGCAAGCAGTTCAGAGGAAGATTTTGCAATCTATTTGAACAGGCAATTCACAGAAGTTTCAGGTAATGGCTGTACCATTCATTACAAGTATTCATGAACAAGAAACAAAGAGCTCAGCATGACATGCTGTAGTGAGATAATATCCATTAAGTATGGCACAATACCAATGGAGAAGGTGAGACTGCACATGTTCTAGAGAAGAGTTCAGTTTCCATAAGAATTGTTGAGTGGTCTGAAGCAAGTGAATTTTGAGTTGGATGCACTGGAATAAGGATGCATTGCAATGTGGAGGCAATTCAAAAACTCTATAAGGGGTCTCACAATAGGTATTGAATTACTAATGTTAGTCCAATGCAACAAGTCAGATTGAATACAAACATGGCAAGATAAAGTACTTTGAAGATGATCCAGAGAGGGAAGCCAGTGGAGATAATTTTATGACTTTGAAAAGCACAGCAGTAATGAAGAAAGTTCTGGTATCTACATGAAGTCAGAGTGGCAGTCAGGACACAAAAGAGTGGATGTAAAGATACAAAGACACTTAAGAAGCAACCAAAGTACAGATCATTGTAATTGAGTTCATTGAAACCAGTCATGTTCTAAACAATTGCATAATTATAACCACTGCAGCAGTTGATAAAAGTTAATGACCATAAGTGAAGTTTTCTGTGAACAGTTTGTGTTATATCATGTATTCATAGTTCTGCAAAGTTATGAAGAACCTTCTGCTTAGGTGGCAATTGCAGAAAAGATGCGGAGAAAGCCTACCAAGAGAAAAGCGACCCACTGGAATTATTAATCCTGAAGTGGATACTTCAGAGATGTTGAGTACAACTTAAAGTACGGAGTTTAGTACATGAGTTTAACAGATTGGGCAAATTTATGATTGGTTAAATTCCCTTAGCAACCACAATTACATCTTGTGGTACTATTGCCACAGAATGGCTTTGTGGAACTGATGCCAAAATTGCAAATGCTGTTGGTAACAGAAGCAGCAAATTGTCCTTGAAGTTTTGAACAATCCTTTACATTTGATGCTTACCTTAATGTATTGCCAGATGACTTAATTAGGTTGACAATTTCTCTGTGACAAAAACCTTCAGTGTTTGTTCCATTGATGTTAATTAGCATATCGCCTATGATTCAAAAACAAAATAAGTCGTTGTCCCACAGATGTAGAAAACTGTTTAATAAGTGTCATGTGATTATTGCAGATCTGTGAGAAAGGCAAAACCAAATAGACCAGGAGAGGAAGTGAATATTTACCAGTTTTCAACCCTGCACAGTGAGATGGACTGTTATCATGGACCTTGCAGACGTAAGTGTACCTCTGCACTGCATTGGCATTTTGCTGGTTCATCCCAAGGGTCTAAATAAAAATAATAATGTTAATTATTACAAGAAACAATTGTAAACATTTGACTTCATTTTTTGTTTAAAAAAATGATTACAGGATGTGCAATAAATTCATCACCTGAATCTCAAATCCAAAGGTTTCATTATCTTGTTTATTTATAACGATCATTGTTCTACTTGAAAAACAAAAGATATATTAATATTATTTTTCATTTTACTGATTTTATTATTTCAGAGTAAAATACATTTATGTAAATATTATTTGAAACAGAAATTGCTGGAAACACTCAGTTGTGGAAAGAGAAATAGAATTAATGTTTCAGGTTGAGGATCCTTTGACCTGAAACAGTAAACCTGTTTCTCCTTCTACGGAGGCTGCCTGATCTGCTGAGTCTTTCCAGCATCTGTTAGAATGGACCTCTCGAAAACACTTAATCATTCCCTCACATGCAATGGGGTGAAAGACATTCATAACTCATCTTCATTTCTACAGTTATATATCACCCATACATATATACATTCTGGCAAAATGAACTTTTTTTCCTATACCAAAACAGTTTTTAATTCCAGGGTTCAGATTATTTTCCACGATTAGTGTCACGAAACAATGAATATATAAATAGATCTTACTTTTGAAAATCTGAAGTATGTGCCAAAGAGTTTGATCTGGTCAAAACAAGCTGTAAAGGAAACAGTCAAAATTATCGTTCTCTTCAACAACTTGAGTTTTTATTATAGTACGTAAAGTAATCTATTACACTTCATACCAAAACGAGGCCAATATTAGTTTAACCAGCATCCCATTCATTTTGTACAGTGTAGAACTTTTCAAAATCTTCCATTTCTATACCATACATTGATTATTTAATCAACTAAAATAAACACATGTATTGAAACTTTTTCAGTATCCTATTTTATTCTTGCCAACTTTGCATTTTGTTACATTATTCCATAGGAAACCAGTCGAATATTCAAAACTATATTCTGCACACCATAGCCACTCTGAAGGAAAACTCTGAGAACAAGAATACTTGGTGCTACAATAATAGTAATATATCGGCAAAACGCTTGCTTTAACTGCACCTTAAAGGTGGACTATGAGCCTGGAGGTGACTGATTTACCTGTTTGTATTTCCGCGGCAGAGTTCCCAAAACAAGAAGCTGTCTGTTGTCTATTTCTCCAGAGAAACTCCGGTTGGAGTTCTCAGAACAGGAGTCGTAGCCGGGTGACAAGGAATTCGCTGCCATGTAATTTGCTTTGCCATTCAGTGGAAGAGCACTCTAAAAAGTCAAGGTTTAGTTTTCGGATCAGTGAGTCTCATTGCAGCAAAGTTACTCCATGGAGTTGAGCAAAACTAAATCGTCCCCAAGGCTCCCACAAACTAAGTGTCAAATCGGAAATTCGAGTCATGTGATTTGCGTTTGTGGGCATTTTTGCATTTATCGCTTTGGAGTTCACAGTTACGCAAGTTGCTGATCGAAGATGAAGCGTTGTGCTAGCTTTCTGCAAAGTGCTGAGCTCGGGCATCACGGAGATGCAGGCAAGCACTGAATGCATTTGGCAATTTAATCGGGATTTTGACAGCGTTAGAAATCAGCACTAATTACAATTTGCGCATTGCACGGCCCCTCCCATGAACTGAGAGATACAGTTACCGCCGTAGTACTAATAGATCAAAAATGCATTTGGTTGCTGCCCCCTCTCTCTGACCCCGTGTTTCTTAAGGCTTTCCTGGGTGCGGGTGGAACTGGGTTTGCAGTGACAATCGAACCAGACTGTCATTCGAAGTACCAGCCCACAACCTTCTAGGTTGTATCACTTAGACAACACCTCCTTGTTGCATTACCTTTTATTAACAGCAGCATTAACTCCTGGCCTAGGCGCGAGAGAAAGGAAACATTCAAGGCCAGAGAAAAAAAAAACTAGGAAAGATGCATCCAATCCCAGATTGCAAGGAGATTGAGTTCAACGAGAGTTACATTGGACAATTCATCACTTACCTTCTGTCCACTGTGCTATCAGATAAAGCCCAAAACATGTTCACAGTTAGTACAAAAAGCTGACAGCTTGTCCAAATATCGTGCACCCTCTGTGAAATGAAATCCCTCCTGACCTGATTCTATGTTCACTTAACTGTGGACATTCACGCTGCCTCATTCCAACCTATCTCCTTAAAACTCCTTAAAAAGGTGCTCCGGAAAAGGAATACAAAGGTGCAATTTACTTTCTGAATACAAAGGTGCAATTTTTTTTAAATGGCACCATGGGAGGCTGGGTTTATTGCTTATGTATACATTTCACATTCTATATTTAATATTGAAATAAAAATTAAACATCAGCTCACAAATGTGTACCGCCACAATCCCACTTGAGGTGTCATGCCACCATTAATTCACAAGATGGGCTGCACTCTGCTACTCCCAACTGGACATGAACCAACCATATCTCCACTTTAAAGATGGCCTGGCTGCATGGTTCTCACCTGTCAGAAGAGAGCTTCCTCGCAGACTCCCAGAGCTGGCAAGGAGGATGCACTTTGTATATCTGGGACAAATACTGTTCTGAACTCATTCATCCCAGGACCACCATGTAAATGTTTATGTACCTTGAATGTGTCCTCCCAGTTATGAATGTGTGCTCACCTTCCATTTCAACAGCATATCCACATGGGCACAACTCGGACCCTTTGTTGTTTTAAACTCACTGGCCCAGAGATTCATGGCAGTGACAAGCTGCACAGACCTCCGCAAAAACTGCCACAAAACTCACCCCCATCCCAGCCCAGCGAGACTTCCATGCAGATGCCATCCTGCTCCTCATCATTGAGATTCAGGAGAGCATGGAACTTTCTGGACACAATCACTCATTCGGTGTGGCGGAATAAGCCCCACCCATAGAAATGTCAAGAAAACTGTCACCCACCCAAAACTGTTGTGACTGTCAGAGACACTCAGAAATATTCAAAAATCAAATGTTAAAAATGTTTTAAAAATATTTAAAAAAACATTAAAATAATTCAAAGCTGAAATAAAGGCAGAAAATGTAAGCGATACTCGAGAGGTCAAGCAGTATCTGTGGAGACGGAAGTGGATTCAAAGTTTCAGGTCAAAGACCTTTTATCACTTTTCCATTTCTGATGAAAGGTCATTGGCCTGAAACAGTATTTATCTCACCACGAATGCTGCCTGACCTGTTGATTATCTCAAGGGTTTTGCTTTTATATCTGATCTTGTTATTCTCATTGAAGATGTTATTGTCACTTCCATTTAAATTGAGAAATCATTCCATCTTCAAACCAATATTAAGATAAATATTTATGGAGGACACAATATTTGTGCTGATGCTACTCAAAAGCAATATAGTTTTCTTAGGCCTCAACTATATTTTAAATCAGGGAAAATTAAAGCTGGTTTCAGGAGTACATTTGTAAACTGAAAAAATCAATCATTTAACTTGTTTCACAGTAATTTCTATTTCCTGTTCTAGGAATATCACAAGATCTGAAGGGTTTTTCTGGTGCATTGTATGTGAATTAGCTGGAATAGCAAAAAATGACAAAAAGGTTTAACTCTTCCAGTAAATAAAACCACAAACAATAATCACAATTAAAATCATTAGTTAGTACACCCAAAACTTAGTAAATCTGAAACCAAAAAACCTTCACATAAGCAAAATGCTTCTGATGAAATTCTGATCTAGATCTTAAATTTAAGGCATCATATCACTGAATTTAATTGAAAGAAACCCTTTTGCATTTTGGGAAAGAATGATGACAAGGGAAAATCATCCCCATAGTGCTCAAACTTTTTATTTATTCATAGTTTAAACCTATTTACTTTCAAATTACATGGTATAGATTGTTCAGCATAACTCACTGATGTGAATGGCCAGTTAAATAATTAGAAGTCTTTTGCCCGGTGCACATCTGTAGACCACAACACTACAGGAAGGACCAGTGAGTCTCATTGCAGCATTAGAAGGAGTGCAGGAGAGATTCACCAGGACGTTGCCTAGAATGGAGGGCAACTTCCTGGCAATGAAGGGTAAATGTTATTTACAGGGAGAGATTGGATAGAGTGGGTTTTTTTTCTCACTGGAGTGCAGGAGGTGGAGGGGTGACCTTATAGAGGTATATGAGATTATGAGGAGCATAAAGGGATTAGAAAGTCAGAATTGTTTTCCCAGGGTAGGGAAGTCTAAAACTAGAGTATATAAGTTTAGGGTGAGAGGGGATAAATTTAAAGGAGATCTGATGGGCAACTTTTTCCACAGAGAGTGATAGTTATGTGGAACAAGCTGACAGAGGAGGTGGTAGTGGCAGTAACAATTACAATATTTAAAAGGCATTTGGACGGGTACTTGGATAGGAAAGGAGTGGAGGGATATGGGCCTAATACAGGCAAATGGGTTTAGTCTAGAGAGGCATCACCAGTTGGGGCAAAGGATCCATATCTCTGGGTCCAAAAATATATGCAGGGTCCAAAAGGAATTGGGAAAGAGTTCATACGGACACAAAACAATCCTGATTGGGAAGGAGTTATATTTAACTCATATTTCACTCAGCGAAGCACTATATTGTTTTATTATCCTATTAACCAAATGCAGCCAATCAAAACTATTTCTCCTTACTGAACAGCAAGAAAGAAGTTAATAAATTTGTTTTCTGAATCATTAGGAGTCCTGTGGCCTTGCATTTCTAGGTATGCCTCAATTAACAAATCAGTAGTACAGGACTTAAAACCTGTGTCTTTAAATAATACCATAATCAAAGGCTGAGTTTAAATAAAGGCGGCCTATATCTTAATGACACCATTGCAAGCAAAGCAAAATGGCAATTGAGACATGATTTAAAAATTATTTAAATAGAATCTGTTTGGCACTGCAGCTTCTGCTCAGCTCACAGAGGAAGTGTGTGGGCAGTACACACCCAGTATCTTGGGTCACCACCCAATGTTCCTCTGCACTGCAACATGAAAACAGAAATATAAAAATGGGGAAAGTTGTTTCATTTCCCATTTATTTTTCAGAAAAAGACAAATCACAAAGCATAATTTAAGATCACAATAATTCCATAAAACACATTTATTTTCCTCTATTTCTTGTTTTTAAATCGCTATTGATAATGCATCTTAAAATAGAAGAAAATGTCATATTGATCTCTCAAGGTTATTCTTCTTTAATTACATCCTGATTATTTGATTCCTAGTACAAAAGTAATCTCCAAGGTTTTCAGGATTTTTTAAAATTAAAGCATCATTTAGACTAGCTGTGTCACAACTCATTGGTATGAGGTGACTACAGCAATTGTCAAAAATTACACCCAATATTATATTAATTTTTCATGCAATGGTTTATAAAGTATGCATCTCAGAAACATAATCACACAAACTTATCACCATCTGTACTAGCAATTGCAGGATATGACCCTTTCTCATGTAATTTGCTAGGTAATCTTATTTCCAGAATAAAATTAGAACAAGAAAAGCATGTTAGAAGAAAGGCAACTAATAAAAGCAAAAGGGTAAAAATTCTATACATTCCAATCTTTATCAAAGTAAGCAATTCAAAAAAATCAATAATTTACATCAGTAATGCATTTATACTTCACATTTCAATGCCAATTGTCAACCTGTGTCCCACGGTGATAAGTCTATTAAACTGTTCCCTTATACGATGAGATGAACTCTTGACTTCACAATCTACCTTGTTTCATCTTGCACCTTATTGTCTACCTGCAATTCACTTCCCTGTAGCTGTGACAGCTTACTCTGTATTCTGTTATTGTTTTTACCCTGTACAACCTCAATGCACTCTGTACTATCTCAATGCATTGTGTAATGAATTGATCTGTACATACGGTATGCAAGACAAGTTTTTCACTGTACCTTGGTACGAGTGACAATAATAAACCAATACCTGTCCAAATTGCTTTCTTGTTCAATTTTAAGGTGAGAGAAACATTAGAGATGTACAAACAAATTAAACATTTTAAAAAGAGAAAGCCTAGGCAGAGGAGATCTAAACTTTCCTGTGGGGTACTTGAGAAATTTCTGGTGTAAAGAAAAGATTCAAGAAAAAAAGTGGAAACATTTTCTGTTTGGCCATCTACTGGCCTGGTGCACCTCATCTACTGGCCTTATGTTAACAGAGAATCAGTTTCCTCCTAAGACCAATGGTTAAAATAGCAATTGGGCCTTGACCCTTTAAAGGAGGGTCACAATGAATACCAGCATGTTTTCTTCACTTAATCAGACTAGGTTAAAGTGGTAGCATGGGATGATAAGTGGAGAATGTTCATGAGTGACTCATGTAGGCTTTTTAACCAACAGTCCCATTTCTCACAGGTAGACAATGCTAAAACCATAAAAGAAGAAGAACTGATGAAAAGTCATTGACCTGCAAAGGCCTCTCTTCTCTCTCCCTCTCACTTACTCCTCCAGACCAGACTTGTTAATTATTTCTGGGAATTCTTGTTTTTATTTCAGAATTCCATCAGCAAGGGAAAGTGATTCCTCAATTTACAAATGCTCAGTTTATGAATTTTTGCAATAACGCTATTGACTCTTTTGGCATATGTATTCAATTTACAAATCAATTTGTCCCATAACAGCGCACCAGTATCCGCCTGTAGGAAGATGCTGTGTCAAAATGCCCATAACTCATTTTACCCAGCCTTTTTTGATTTACAAAGTTTAGATAAGCTTGCAGGGGTATTTGCAGACATTTTTAACTTCTCCCTGCTTAAATCTGAGGTTCCCACCTGCTTTAAGACCACTATCATCCAGAACCTAAGAAAAACAAGGGAACACACCTTAATGACCACCACCCGGTGGCTCTGACATCCACCATCATGAAGTGCTTCGAGAGCTGGTCACGGCACCCATTAACTCCAGCCTCCCAGATAACCTCAACCTGTGGCAACTTGCCTACCACTGAAATAGGTCTCTGGTGGACACCATCTCCTCAGCCCTACACTCATCTCTGGAGTATCTGGACAGTAAAGACACCCATGTTAGACTATTGTATATTGACAACAGCTTCACCTTCAATACTATAATTCCAAGTAAACTCATCGGCAAACTCCGAGACCTGGGACTCTGTAACTGGACCCTTGTCTACTTGACCAACAGACCATGATCAGTGAGGATAGGCAGCAACACATCTACTGCGACTATTCTCAACACTGGTGCTCCACAAGGCTGCGTCCTCAACCCCTACTCTACTCCCTAAACACTCATGACTGCATGGCCAGATTCTGCTCTAATTCCATCTAAAAGTTTGCAGACGATACCACCATAGTGGGCTGTATCTCAAATAATGATGACAGAGTACAGGAAAGAGATAGCTTAGTAACATGTGGTCATGACAACAACCTTTCCCTCAATGTCAGCAAAACAAAAGAGTTGGTCATAGACTTCAGGCAGTGCACATGCTCCTGTCTACATCAACAGTGTTGAGGTCGAGAGGGTTGAGAGCTTCAAGTTTCTAGGAGGGAACATCACCAATAGCCTGTCCTCATCCAACCACGTAGATACCACGGCCAAGAAAGCTCACCAGTGCCCCTACTTCCTCAGGAGGCTAAAGGAACTTGGCATATCCCCGTCGACCCTTACCAATTTTTAATCAATGCACCATAGAAAGCATTCCATTTAGATGCATCACAGCTTGGTATGGCAACTGCTCTGCCATGACTGCAAGAAACTGCAGAGAGTTGTGGACACAGTTCAGTACATCATGTAAACCAACCTCCCCTCCACAGACTCTGTCTATACTTCTCGCTGCCTCAGTAAAGCAGCCAGCATAATCAAAGACCCCACCCACCCTGAACATTCTCTCTTCTCCCCTCTCCCATTGGGCAGAAGATGCAAAAGCCAATGAAGGCACGTACCACCCAGCTCAAGGACAGCTTCTACCCCACTGTTATAAGACTATTGAACGGTTCGCTAGTACAATAAGATGAACTCTTGACCTCACAATCTATCTCATTATGACCTTGCACCTTATGGTCTACCTACACTGCACTTTCTCTGTAGCTGTTACACTTTATTCTGCATTTTATTATTGTTTTGCCTTGTACCACCTCAATGAACTGTGTAATGAATTGATCTGCATGGACGATATGCAAAACAAGCTTTTCGCTGTACCTCGGTACATGCAACAATAATAAACCAATTCCAATATTTTGTTTAACATAACATTTTTCAAATACTTATCCCTTTCACAAATAAAGGAATTGTTGTATTTTACTTTAGTGTTTAAAATTGCTTTTCTAGATTCAATAGCCTGAAATATCTTCTGCTTGATCTCAACCTTTCAAGAGTTCTTTTGATGGAGGAATAGCTGGAATATCAAATCATAAATAAATACATGGTTTAATTCCCATATCACCTGGAAAACACACAAGGAATATGTCTAAATGAGATAACGTTGTCGAATGAGAACATAAAAATATAAAAATAACATTTGCACTTCAACCTTTAATTTGGCATTGTGCAAGATCAAGGCTGAGATATTATTCCAACTCCGTGTTCCATTCCATTTTATTATTCCACTGGAATTCAAAAAGATCTTATCTCCATTTCCCACACTTCTGCTCTCACCCTGGCCTCAATCCAGACAGAACAGGGTTAGAATTCCCTTGGTCCTTGCCTTTTACCCCACCAGTCTACACATCCTGCACACCATTCTTTGACGTTTCTGCCAGCTACAATGTGATCCCACTATCCATCACATCCTTTCCTCCTCATCTCTTTCTGCAGGAACCAGTCTCTCTGTGACTCCCTGGTTAGCTCAACCATCCCCACGCATCCCACCCCAGGTACTTCCCCCTTCAACTGGAGGTGGTACAATACCTGTCCCTACATATCCTCACTCGCCACCACCTGGGAACCAGAACAGCCCTTTCAATGGAGGCATAGATTCACATGCACCTCCTCCAACCTCATCTATTCCATCTGGTGCTCCCCATGTGGCCTCCTCTACTTTGGTGAGACCAAGTGCAGTCTAGGCAGCCACTTTGCCAGTCATCCGCCATGGCCATCTGGAGCTCCCAGTTCAAGCCATTTTATTTCTCCTCTCCATTCCCACACTGACCTGCCTGTCCTCAGCCTCTTCCACTGCCAAGTTGAGGTCAAGTACAGACTAGAGGAACAGCACGTCATATTGCGCTGCCTGGGTAGTCTACAACCTGATAGCATGAACATTGAATTCTCCAATTTCTGGTAACTTGCTCCCCCTCTGTCCCTGTACTCTCTCCTCCTGATCTTCCCAGCTCCCTTTCACCCAGTTTCTTCGGTTGCTGTCCTCTCTCCCCACCCTCTCGATCTGCCCATCACCCACACACTCCTCCCACTGGGTCCCCTCCCCCCACTGTTCCCAGCTGCCCTCCCCACCTCCATTATTTGGTTTCATGCTCCACCTTCCTCTCCTTCTTTTTCAATCTTTTTATCAGTTTTCAAATTAATACAGATTAATATATAACATCAATGTTTGTACATGTAATGCAGAGATCAGAGAACAATCATGGCGTGAATAATCATAAAGAACAATAAAGTATAAAAAAATCTGTAGATCCAACGATCTCTTAATGAATGAATAAAATATAAAAGGAAAGAAAAGAAAAATAGTTATTATATAAAAGAAAGAAAAAAATCCCCAAAACAATAAGAAAAATTATAAACAATATATCAAACCAAACTAAGCTAAGCAAAAAAAAATTTCAAAAAAAAAACAAACAGAAAAAAAAACTGGACTAAAATTTCTCAGTAGCTGTTTCTACTGAGCAATATTATGTCGTCAACTCCATTCCTCTAAGTTGAAAGG
This sequence comes from Pristis pectinata, assembly GCF_009764475.1. Classification (NCBI taxonomy): domain Eukaryota; kingdom Metazoa; phylum Chordata; class Chondrichthyes; order Rhinopristiformes; family Pristidae; genus Pristis; species Pristis pectinata. Next base: position 39,428,971 of record NC_067405.1, on the reverse strand, counting down.
CTGTCACAAGGGGATCTATATCATGTGAAAATATTGAATAAATGGACTCCAAACTTCCTCAAGTTTAAGCGAAGGATCAACAGTACCACTTCTAATTTTTTCCAAGTTTAAACATGATATAGTTTGAGAGAACCATTGAAAAGTAGTAAGGGGTATTGGATCCTTCCATTTAAGCAGCACCACCTTCCTTTCCTATCCAAATCCATCATCCACATCCTTCCATTGCAGCCACCTGTCAACCCTAGCCTCTTGTCACTATTTCCACCCTTCCCTCCCCACCTGACTCCAGCTGCCAATCACCTGGATCCATCTATTGCTTGCCAGCTGTTATCCCACCCCTCCGCCTCACCCTTTTTTTATACTGGCTACCTCCCCTCTATTCTTTCAGCGCACATGAAAGATCTCAACCCAAAACGCAGACTGTCCGATTCCCACTAGGGATGCTGCTTGACCCTCTGAGTTCCTCCAGCAGTTTGGTTTTTGCTCCAGATTCCAACATCTGCAATCTCTTGTGTCTGTAAATCTAATAAACATACTCAACTGCTAATTGCAAAGATCCTTAGCTCAAGATGGCACAGCCAGAGGAAACTTCCTCTTCTCTGAGAACAGCAGACCTAATCTACTCAATCTCAACCCAACAGATGCTCACCTTACCCCAGAAATCAATCTATTGGACCTTTGTTACACACCTTCTATTACAGATATATCCTTCCATACACATGGAGGACAAAACCACATACAGTATTCCAGAAGTAGTCTCACAGAGGAGTCATAAAATTGGAGTAAGAGTTCTTTGCTCTTATGCTCCAATCCTTTTCTAATTAGTGCTTACATAGGCTTCCAATTCCTTCTGAATACCAACATTTCCAGGTCTCTCACCTTTTAAACAGTATTAAGCTTTTCTATTTTTCTTGCTGGTAGATAACATTTCTTCACTTGATATTCCATCTATCATACTTCTGTCCACTCATGTAACCTCTATAAGTAGGTTGTCATCTTTTTGTATTCTCCTCACTGCTTTGTTTAAAATGAATTTAATACTGTAAACAAACATAGATGTATTACAATGTGTCCTCCTATCAAAGTAATAGATACAAATAATAGACCGAAGCATGGATTCTTGCAGTGTCCAACCAGGTCAGCTTGACAGTATAGAAATTACATACTTATCCTACTGTTTTCTGTCCATTAAATAATCTTGTCACTTGCTATTACCACCAATCCCAGTGATCTTAGGTTTTTGGTAATAATCTTTCAGGTGTTAGCTTAAGAAAATACTGTTGAAAATTCAATTCCCCTACATTTATTGGATTTTTCCCTATCTGCCCTGCTTGTTACAATAAAGTGAGATTTACCAAAAATAATTTCTCCTTCTTAATCTGTGCTGAATCTGCCAATTATTATTTCCAGGTGTCCTGTTATCATTTCATTAACAACAGATTTTTGCATTTTCCTTACACTGTCAAGTCAATTTTCTCTTAGTTCCCAGACAGCTGTCTGAAGTAAATTCAGAAACATGATTTTAAAAAAATCACAGTAGATACTTAAACAGTTTACTTTGTTCTCATTTAAAACCCAGGTTTTGGATTTAACAAAAATCAGTCTGCAACTTAATATAAAATTCTATCGTGTTACTTTCATCCTTCACTGTGGTTCCTTTACTAAAATAATACTAATTAACCCTGATTCATGACACAAATCTAACATAACATTTCCGATATGGATTCTATAATATTCGGATCTGGAATGCATTCCTTTAATTCATCCTTCACACTATTACTGCAAATCTGAGTTGCCCATTTTGTATGAAGATTAAAATCACCCATGATTACTGTATTATCCCAGTTACACTTTCCTCTAATCTGACTATACGATTCCCGACATAGCAGATGCTGCTTGGGCCTTCTGAACTCTTCCTGTCCGTGCTTTTTGTTTCCCATGTTGTTTCCTAGGTGCCATCCAAACTGAATTTTCATCTTGATTTTCCGAGTTTAGGTCCTTTCTGTGTACTTTCTTTATCACAGCATTCAGTGGTAATCCCTCTATGATTTATAAAAGGCTATTGAGTATTGCAATGACCACAGTACTTTGTTTAGACCCACACCATGGGAAATAAACAGGATTTTGTAAATAGGCCTTTAGGATGATGAATTTAAAACAAAGGCAGATTCTGTCAAAAAGAGTGCGCCTTTTACACCATTAGTAAGTGAAAATGACTCACCAAAACCAATCAACATGGAACTGGGAAATAAATAAACCACTAATGTACAAATTTAAACATTATTCCACTGCAAATTTGATTTAACAGTTTATTTATCATAAGTCAAAATACAGTGCACAAAAGCTTCTCACAAAGTTTACATGAAATATATTCAGCATCAGACATTAAAACACTGCACGATGCAACAATAAATAGTTACAATTTTGCAAAAGTGTTTGCATCAAATACATTAACTAACGTGAATAAAATAATCAGTCAGGTAACATAATATTAATTAGCATTCAATTGCTCATTATTAAATGAGACACTTTAAATAGAGCAAATATATTACTGAATTCATCAAGATGTCACAAGGTAGAGTGAGTTTTCTTAATTGCTACATTTGAGAAATGCATGGTTCCAAGGTAGAGCTGACAGCATAAGATAGACAGGATGAGCATTTCTATAAAAATGAAGTCTGGGTGAAGCTGGGGAAGGACCCTACTCATATCTGAGGAAAATCCTGACAATTCTTATAACTTTAACAAAACCTTGGTCCTCATAGGAACTCCCGATTCCTGCTCTCTGAAGAGTCCTGGAGCTGTTGAGAGGAGGCTGGATAAGATGGGTTTGTTTCCCTTGGAATGGAGAAGGCTGAGAGGAGGATCTAGCTGATGTGCACAGAATTATGAGGGGCATAATTAGGATTGACAGTGGAAAACTTTCCCCGTAGTGGCGATGTCTAAAACTAAAGAGCATATGTTTAGGATAATTAATAAGAATTTTGATTTTTGCCCAGCTTTCTGTAAAAAAAAACCTTTGGGAGAAAAGCTAAGCCTTTCTAAATGAGGTGAAATTGAGCTTCTAGCAGTGTGCTGAATCATAATTACTGAAAACTTCTCTAATCCTTAAAAATTAATTTTTAACTTTGAAAATTTCATAAAATTCTTAAAAATGGTAACATTTTTACGTCCTGGTTTTCTGTCTGTAGGAATGTGATTGACTGTTCAGATTTTAGAACCCAGGACTCTTTGAAGCCTGATAGAAGTGGATGCTGGGGAAATCCATGCCACTGAGGTTACTACACCATTATTCTTTCAGGTCATCAATAAACCCCAACATTTCTTCAGTGATCAGAAAATCTGGGCCCTTTTGTTTTAAAGCATAATTTTGTAAGTTAAATATAATTCTGACATGCAGTCCTTTATGTTATCTTTTGCTTCTGCTATTTTATTTCCTCTTGCAAAATAGTGCAATAATTATGGGGAGACAGGGAGGGTGCAAGTGTAACCCAGAGGACACAAGGGCTCCTACTGATCAGAGGTTGGCAAAAGGTCAATATTTGGGGATGGGATATAGAGATGGGAGATCTAAGGGGGAAGCTTTTGGACTAGGGGTATTGACCATTGGTGGGAACTACAGCTGGTGTATAGTGATAGAGTTATTTATCAGGTAGCTGACTGAAGAAAGGAGAGATCGAAAGGCAACAATCGATACTGGGAATGTCAAAGCCTCATGTGACCGGGGATCCATTTGTACCTTCTCTAACAGAAATTGCTCCAGAAGACACCTTCTTGAGCCAACAGGCCCCAACTTCTTTCTGTGCACGATTTCTGGAGCCCTGGAAATCCATTCATCAAAATGTCACAGAAGTGCTCAGAGAGGACATACTGGAGGGCTCATCTATTGAGGCAATATGATTGGAAATGAGGAATAACAAAGGGATGACTACATTATTGGGATATATTATAGACCTCTTAATAGTCAGCGGGATTTAGAGGAACAAATTTGTAGAGAGGTAGCAGTCAGTTGAAAGAAAAATAAAGTTATGATAGTAGGTGATTTTAACTTTCCACATGTTGACTGGGACTCTGATACTGTAAAGAGATTGAATGGGATAGAGTTTGTCAAATGTATTCAGGAAAGTTTCCTTAATCAATATATAGCGGTCCCAACTAGAGAGAGCGCAATACTGGATCTCCACTTAGGGAATAAGACAGGGCAGGTGACAGAAGTGTGTGTAGGGGAACACTTTGGATCTAGTGATCATAATTCCATTAGCTTTAGGATAATTATGGAGAAGGATAGGACTGGTCCTCAGGTTGAGATTCTAAATTGGAGTTAGGCCAATTTTAATGGCATCGGAAGGGATCTGGCAGGCGTGAATTGGAATAGGTTGTTTTCCAGCAAAGAAATGCTTGGTAAGTGGGAGGCTTTCAAAATTGAAATATTGGGAGTACAGAATCTGTATATTCCCGTTAGACAAGGCTAACAGGTTTAGGGAACGCTGGTTATCGAGGGATATTGAGGCCCTGATAAAGAAAAAGAAGGTTGTGCATATCAGGTATAGGCAGTTTGGATCAAATGAGGTGCTTGAGGAGTATAAGAAATGCAAGAGAACGTTTAAGAGAGAAGTCAGGAGGGCAAAAGGAGGACATGAGGTTGCTCTGGCAGACAAGGTGAAAGAGAATCCGAAGGGTTTCTCTAGCTATATTAAGAGCAAAAGGGTAGCAAGGGACAAAATTGGTCCTCTTGAAGATCAACGTGGTCATCTATGTGTGGAGCTGAAAGAGTTGGGGGAGATCTTAAATGAATTCTTTGCATCTGTATTTACTCTGGAGACAGACACAGAGACTATAGAACTGAGGCAAAAGAGTAGTGAGGTCGTGGACTGTATCCGGATTATGGAAGGGGAGGTGTTGGCTGTCTTGAGGCACATGAAGGTGGATAAATACCCAAGGCCTGACAAGGTGTCCCCTCAGACCTTGTGGGAAGCTAGTGCAGAAATTACAGGGGCCCTGGCAGAGATAGTTAAAATGTCCTTAGCCACAGGTGAGGGGCTGGAGGACTGGAGGATAGCTAATGTTGTTCTGTTGTTCAAGAAAGGCTCTAAGCATAAGCCGGGAAATTATAGGCCGGTGAGCCTGACATCAGTCATGGGTAAATTATTGGAAGGTATTCTAAGAAATAGGATATACAAGTATTTGGATAGGCAGGGCCTGATTAGGGATCGTCAACATGGATTTGTGCATGGTAGGTCATGTCTAACCAATCTTATAGTCTTTCAAGGAGGTTACCAAGAACGTCGATGAGGGAAAGGAGGTGGACGTTGTTTACATAGACTTTAGCAAGGCCTTTGACAAAGTCCCGCATGGGAGGCTGCTCCAGAAGGCTCCGCTTGATTTTCAGGATGAAATAGCCAATTGGATTCAACATTGGCTTAACAGGAGAAGCCAGAGAGCGGTAGTAGATGATTGGCTCTGTGACTGGAAGCCTGTGACTAGTGGTGTGTCACAGGGATCAGTGCTGGGTCTATTGTTGTTTATCAACTATATTAATGACTTAGATGATAACGTGGTAAACTGGATCAGCAAATTTGCAGATGACACCAAGAATGGGGGCATAGTGGACAGCGAGGAAGACTATTAAAGCTTGCAGTGTGATCTTGACCAGCAAGGAAAATGGGCTGAAAAATGGCAGATGGAATTTAATGCAGACAAGTGTGAGGTGTTGCACTTTGTGAGGACAAATCAGGGTAAGACACAGTGAATGGTAGAGCACTGAGGTGTGCAGTAGAACAAAGGGACCTGAGAATACAGATCCACAGTTCCTTGAAAGTAATGTCACAGGTAGACAGGGTCATAAAGAGAGCTTTTGGCACTTTGGCCTTCATAAATCAGGGCAGTGAGTACAGGAGTTGGGATGTTACATTGAAGTTGTACGAGACGCTGCTGAGGCCGAATTTGGAGTATTGTGTGCAGTCCTGGTCACCTTCCCACAGGAAAGATATCAATGAGCTTGAAAGAGTGCAGGGAAAATTTACAAGGATGTTGCCAGGACTTGAGGACCAGAGTTAGAGGGAAAGGTTGAATAGGTTAGGACTCTATTCCCTGAAGTGCAGGAGAATGAGGGGAGATTTTATATAGATAGGGTAAATGCATGCAGGCATTTTTCCCTAATGCTGGGTGAGACTAGAACTAGAGGACATGGGTTTAGGATGAAAGGTGAAATATTTAAGGGGAATCTGAGGGGAAACTTCTTCACTCAGAGGGTGGTGTGAGTGTGGAACGAGCTGCCAGAGGAAGTGGTAGATGCAGGTTCAATTGTAACATTAGAAGATTAGATAGGTACATGGATGGGAGGGGTTTGGAGGGATTTGGAGGGATATGGTCTGGGTGCAGGTGGATGGGACTCAGCAGAAGATCAGTGCGGCATGGACTAGATGGGCCGAAGGGCCTGTTTCTGTGCTGTAGTGCTCTATATTAAATTTAACGAAGCATCTAGCTGCACTAATAGAATCCTGATTTAAATATATTAATGACAGATCCCACCTTGCAAGGGAGGGAAACACACACAAAATTTAAACTTAGGATTGGAAAAGAATTACAGAAAAGTGACAAGAGGATATATATACTTGATACTATAAGTTGTCAACCAAAAACATATCTAAGTCTTTAATTGGTTTTAATTCATCTTTCAGATTTGCAGTTCCTGATATTCAGAAACACCAAGCAAACCTTTGATGAAAGGAAATGGTTTACCCCATTGTTTCTTACTAACTTAACATTACTTCACCCACATTTAACCATGAAATCTTAAATGGCATGTATTTGTTTTATTAATACTTCCATTTCCTTTTGCCAACTAAAAAGGCAAAGTAACTCTCTCTCTCAGTGTAATTATAAAGTAATGTAATTAGCAATTGCAATTGTAAAAGATAATGTAAGACTGCAACAATGGTTGAGATTGTGTTAATGGTTGCTCAAGTTTCACTTTCAGGATTTTTTGAACCTGTGACACATTACGACCAATATATGTGTTAAAGTGTCAGTGGAACTGCACAAAAAAATTCTAGATAGAAAAGCATGTTGAAAATAAACCATAATTGTTGAATAGAAAGCAGACATGCATGATTAAACTGTAACTTGTGACTGAGCTGTATGTATCAATTAGGTGATCAGTCTGAGGGACATTCAATACCTCTATATGAGATTTTATTAATTATGACATTATTGTGATGAAGGTTTAATTGTCAAAAATGTCAAGAAAATGTATTTCGAATGGGGTAAAACTTTCCACAGATGAGCACAGGAAGTTGGCAGATTTTCACATAGCCACATTAATAGAAAATATTTATCCTCCATGTCTTTCAGCTGGTTGAATCAACTTAAGCTGTCTAAAAGATATTGGCCTATGAATTCAATTATTTAATGCTGTTTTCTGTCCAATGTTACAAAATTGAAAATTGACTCGTGCAGGAGTGAAAAAATTATAATAATGTGATTTTTTCGTGCCACACCAGATATTTGTTCAGGGATTGCTAGGCATGATTTACCCTTATATAACTGATTTACTGTGCAACTTTCCTTTTGGAGCATTGCAGGGAAACATACCAAGTTGTCACATATTTTTCACTCCTGGATCAACCATGTTTGATGGCTGCAGTGCTGGATTACAGCCCCTGCCACCCTGCTTATCTTCTTAAGACGGGACCCGAGGATGACCTGCTTCCACTCTAGTTTTTGGGATCTTACAGGGTTTCTGTGTGCTACTTATGCATGGAGCCTAGGTTCTCAGTACCATCCCAAATGCTCCTTCTCTACATTGAGCGGTTAGGGCTCAGAGATTCCCAGGAGGCGGAGGGAATACTATAGTTTTCCTTAAAGGTTGTGAGCACGTCATTGAATCTTTTCCTCTGTCTCCCTGGTAATCTTTCCTGTTACAGAATAGTGTGGCTGATTTGGAAGTCCGACATCAGGAATGTAAACAACCTGGCTTGCTTAACATAGCCGACCAAATGCATCAGGAGCCATAATACTAGGAATGTTTAACTGGGGGAGGACAGAGACAATGTTTTGCCTACCCTTTCAATGAATTTGGAGGATTTTGTGGAGGCAGTGTTGGTGGTATCTTTCCAGTGCCTTGAGGTGCCCATTATGAGAACTCCAAACTGCATCTAACATCTACTCCATCCCAAAGAAATGGGCCTTGACACTCCTCCAACTCTCAGATCCTGAGATGCCTACACCTCCATCCCATCTCCACCAAACATTCTCCTCTGACCAACCAGACAGCCCAGACCTGCGGCCCTGTGAACTTGAAGGGGGCTTCCATCTCCATCCTTACTGTATCCACAATGCAGCACATCTCAGTTGCCATGGTTATTTCCATGAATTTTGACATGGGACTGGCCTTCATTCAAGAAAATGGTAATGAAACCTTGGATGATGAGAGAGATTGTGAATTTAGTCAAGAAGGAAAAGAAAGCATATGCAAGGTTTAGGAAGCTAAAATTGAACAGAGTCCTTGAGAATTATAAAGAAGCCAGAAAAGAATTCAAGAAGGGAATTAGGAGAGCCAGAAGGGGCCATGAAAAGTCCTTGGCAAGCAGGATTGAAGAGAATCCCAAGACATTCTATACATACGTCAAGAGAAATAGGATAACTAGGGAGAGGGTAGGACCACCCAAGGTTAAAGGAGGGAACATGTGCTTGGAGGCAGAGGTCCTACTGAGTACTTTGTGTCAGTATTTACCAAAGAGAAGGATGTGGAGGATAGTGAGATCAGTGTGGAGCATTATAATATGCTAGGGCATTTTGAGATAAAGAAAGAGGTTGTGTTGGGTCTCTTGAAGAACGTTAAGGTGGACAAATCCCCAGGGCCTGATGGGATATGCCCCAGGTATTGCATTCAATTCTGGTCACCCTATTATAGGAAGGATGTGCAGGCTTTGGAGATGGTGCAGAAGAGGCTTACCAGTTACTGCCTGGATTAGAGGGCATATGCTGTGAGGAGAGGTTGGACAAACTTGGGTTGTTTTCTCTGGAGCAGCGAAAGCTGATGGGAGACCTGATAGAAGTTTATAAAATTATGAGAGGCATAGATAGACAGCTGGTATCTTTTTTCCAGGGTCGAAATGTCTAATACTGGAGGACATGGGGAAAAGCTCAAAGGAGATGTGCAGGATGGAGAGTGGTGGGTGCCTGGAATGCGCTACCAGGGGTGGTGGTGGAGGCAGATACAACAGAGGCACTTAAGAGGTTCTTAGATAGACACATGAATATGCAGAGAATGGAGGAATATGGATCACATGCAAGCAGAAGGGATTAGTGTAATTAGACATCATTAGCTTAATTAGATTGGCACAAAATCATGGGCCAAAGGGCCTGCTCCTGTGCTGTACCGTTCTATGTTCTATGTAAGAAGCATAGGCTCTAGGCTCTATGCTCTACGCCTTAGGAAAGCTGACTAACTTGCAAATCCTAGCTCTAAATATCCGATACTAAACACAATCTGAGCTGGTCAATATGATTGTTAGATGGAGTGACTCAGTGTCTTCTTCTGAGTCCAATGGCTCATCATCTAGGGTATCTGCAGATGAGCATGGTGAGGCAGGAGATAAAAGAGGCATATTTAAACAATATGAATTTTATAGGCATAAATGTTTACAGGGTGAAGGGAAGTGGGATGTGAGAAGAAGGGTTAGATAGGCTTTCATTCTCTGGTTCCCTACTGTGGCATCTTAGCTCATGGTGGCCTATACCTTCACTTCAATGGCAGCACGTGCACAGCAACAGGCCCTGTTTCTCGATGTTGAACCCAAGATGCTGACTCGTAACTAGTCAGGGCCTGCTGGCTGTACATTGACGTGGTCTACATAGGTGCAACATTGCTTGCTGCAGAAGAGAGGACAATGTGTTCATAAGTTTGTTGCAATGTAGCCATAGTTGATTAACTTGGAACATGTGCAAAGTGTGAGATGTATGTATGAGCATTGGACAGGTGGTACTACAATGGAATGGACACAGTAGAATTGTATGTTGGGACCTGAATATGTAAGGGTACATGACATTTACCAAGGATGGGAAGATAGGAAAATGTGGAGAAGTGGCTCTGTTAATTAGTATTAGTCTTAGCACAATAGAGGGGGATGACCCAAGTTCAGGGAACCAAAACGTAGAAACGGCTTAAGTGGAGCTAAGAAATAATAAAGACAAAATATCACTGTGCAAGTGATGTGCAGACCCCTGGCAATTACCATAACATAGGACAGAGGACAAAGGAAGAAATAATGATAGCTAGTCAGAAATGTACAGCAACAATCATGGGAGTTTTAATTTACATACAGACAGGAAAAATTAGATGGGCAAAGGAAGGCTAGACAAGGAATTCATCAAATGTTTGCAAGATAGTTTATTTTTAAGAAAAGTACACTATGGAGACAGCCAGACAGCAGACTTTACTAGACTGGTATTGTGCAATGAGATAGTATTGCACACCTATCTATATACTTATCACAAGGACACACCTAGGTAGCAGTGATCCTTGTGTGTTTGAATTGTATATTCAATTTGAGGGAGAGAAGAATGGTCTCCAACTAATATTTTAAACTTAAATAAGGGCAATTATGAGCAGAGCTAGCCAAACGACTGGCAAATTAGGTTAAGCCAATCAAAATCCAATGGCAAGCATTTAAAAGGATTTTTTCAGAATATTCAAAAATACATGCATTCCATAAAGAAAAGTCCTAAGGAGAGGTCCACAGTCTGCGATTAACTAAAAGATTTAAAGGCAGTGTCAAACTTAAAGATAAAGCCCAAAGACAATTGACAGGACAGAAGATTAAATAGATATTAAAAACCTTAATGAATGACTAAATGATTATAAAGGAAGAAAAAAAAGGGAGTACGAGATAAATCCAGATAGACTTTAAAAACAGATAGAAAAAGTTCACTGAATATTCAAAGGAAAGAATTAAATAAAGTGAATGATGATGCTATAGAAAGTGAGTCTGGGAATTAATAATGGAAAACAGAGAGACAATGGATGAATTAAACACATATTTTGTATCAGTCTGAAGAGGATATAAGCAAAATTCCAGAAATAATCATAAATTGGGAATTGGAAGATAGAGGCTACAAAGAGATTTAAGGTGATTAAGTGAGTAGGCAAAATTCTGGCAAAAGGGAGTATAATTGTGGGAAAATTGTCCATTTTGGCAGGAAAACAATTTTTAAAAAAAGGCATACAATCTAAATGGTGAAGGATTGCAGAGGGATTTAGGTGTGTGGATATGCACGATCCACAAAGGCTAGTGCACAGATAGTGTAAGTAATTAGGAAAGCGAACATAATATTATTGACTACTGTGGGAGGAACTGAATAGCAAAAGAAAGGCTATGTTTCATTTATACAGAGTATTAGTGAGAGTTTTATGAAAAAGATGTTTGAAGATCAGACTGCCACAAAACACAATCTACCAGGCAACAGTGATCCCTGCCCTTCTATATGCTTCTGAGACTTGAACTACCTACAGTAGGCACTGGAAAGATACCAACAGCTTCACTATCCTGCCCCTATCTAATATTCCCAGTACTCAGGCCCACATTGCACTCAGCCAGCCACACCGGGCATGCCATGTTACTTATATGCCCAATACTAGATTTGCAAAACAGATGCTGTTCCAGATTTTGTCACAGGCAGTAAGTGGAAAAGATTCAAGAATGTGCTCAAAGCCTCCTTGGTAAAATGCAACCAACCCCATTGATTTTAGTCATCTTTGGCCCACGACTACTAAAAGTGGAGGAACATTTAAGATGCTATTGGAGAACATGGTCCACGCATCAGAAGAACCCCAAATCTCTTCATAAACAGTGAAAGGAGTGAACCACCTCGCAAACTAGCTGTTCACCTGCCTGATCAGGCACGTCCTTCCCCATCTGTGGAACCTTCTGCGGTTCCCACATTGACCTTATCTGGCATCTCACAAACCACAAAACTGGATTAGAAATAAATCATCCTGAATCCCAAGGCATGGTCTAAGAAGGTTGGTGAGATTATGTCTGGGGTACTCTGTACTGTGTTTGTCTCCTTATTGAAGGAAGGACATTAACGCATTGGAAACAGTTCAGGGAGGGTTTACTAAACTATTTCCTTGAGTGATAAGGAAAGTTTGGACAGCTGGAGTTTAGAAAATTGAAGGGGGACTCAACTGAAACATTGAAGTTCCTGATGAGTTCTGACTGGGTGATTGTAGGGAGGGTGTTTTCTTTTATGGGAAAGTCTAGAACTTGGAGTCACTATTTAAAAATAAGGAGAAGGCTTTAGAGAGGGTGCACAGGAGGTTTACTAGGACGCTGCCTGGATTAGAGGACATGTGCTATCGGGAGAGGCTGGACAAACTTGGGCTCTTTTCTCTGGAGCAGAGGAGGCTGAGGGATGATCTGCTGGAAGTGTATAAAATTATGAGGGGTATAGATAGGGTGAACAAGCAATATCTTTTTCCCATTATTGAGTGATCCAATACCAGAGGGCATGCACTTAAGGTGAGAAGGGGTAGGTTCAGATGAGATGAGAGGGGTAAGTTTTTTTACTCAGAGTGGTGAATGCCTGGAATGCGCAGCCTGATAGAGTGGTGGAGACAAATTCATTGGGGGCTTTTAAGAGGGGCTTGAATGGGTACATGAATGAGAGGAAAATGGAGGGATATGGGCATTCTGTAGGTAGGAGGGATTAGCCATGTCGGCACAACATTGTGGGCCAAAGGGCCTGTTCTGTGCTGTGCTGTGCTGTGCTGTTCTATGTTCTATGTTAGAAGCCCACCTAAGACAGAACTGAAGTGAATATTTTTCTCCAATGATCACGAATGTTTTGAATTATCTTCCTCAAGGGATAGTGGTAGGGTTTTTCAATATTTTAAGGTAGAGGAAAAATAGTTTGTTAATAATCAAATTGGTGACAGGTTACCTTAGATAGACAAATACATAGTTGACATTATTATTAGATCAGCCATGGTTTTATTAAGTGGGGGAGTAGTCACAAGGGGCCAATGGCCTATTCCTGATCTTAATATGTTTGCATAAGATCGTTTCACATCACAGCACAGGTATGAGCGTACAATGCATGTGCTATAATAGCAGAAGCTCTGATAACTAATTAAAATCAGCATGCTCAGACTGCTATCATGGCACTTGATCCCATCGTTTGGGGGTGTGCTGAGGGTGACACTCCAGCTAAGGGAAGATGGTAGGTGTTGATCAGGAAGAAGAGGACCTGCAGTGGCACCATGGAGCACAAACCTGCTGTCTCTCAAGAGGGCAGCATTCCCGTCCCCACCATTGTCACCCTGTCAATGCCCTTGCGGTTGCCATTAACCCCAGCTTGATCAGGCTTCCATTGCTCATGATGACCAAGTGCATCTAGGCCCAGGATGCTCATAGTTGCCTTTCATGGATATTTGGCGACATTGTACTCTGCAAGTAGATTGTACATTGGGCCACATGAATGTGAGGTGGAGTGTTAATTGATAAATATCTTCTTCAGATGAAGGATAGGCATGTGGTGCATAGTGCAGAGGACGCCACATTTGGAGCACAGAATGCAGTAGATGAGGTTGGAAGAGGTGTACGTGAACCTTTGTCTCATCTAGAAGAGCGGTTTAGGTCTCTGGATGGTTGTGAGGGAGGAGGTGCAGGAACAAACGTTGCACCTCCTTTGTGGCAGAGGAAAGTGCCAGGGGTCAAGGAGGGATAGGTAGGGAGAGACGAGTGGACCAGGATTAAACAGAGAAAGGAGATGGGGAGTGGTACCAGAGAAGGTTTGGAACAAAGACTGTGCCACATAGCTAGCAGAAAGACAGGAGTAGCTAGGGCCTATGCGAGTGCCCATGGCTACAACTTTAATTTGTAGGAAGTGATAGGAGTCAAGAGAGAAGATTTTCAGGGTATGAACATGTTCAACCAGGCAGATGAGTGTCTTAGTGAAGGGGAAATGGCTGGATCTATTTTTCAGAAGGAAGTGGAGGGTTTTAAGACCTTCCTGATGGGGGGGTGGAGGTGTATAAAGACTGGACATCCATAGTGGAGATGACACGGCAGGGGCCAGGGAATCAGAAGCTGTCAAAATGATGGAAAGTATGTGAGCTCTCCCAGACGTAGGTGGGAAGGGATTAGACGTGGGGAGACAGGATGGAGTCGTGGTATGAGGAGATAAGTTCAGTGGGGCAAGAGCAGGCAGAAACAATAGGCCTACCAGGACAGTCCTGTTTGAGGATCTTGGATAAAAGACAGAAGTGGGAAGTGCGGGGTTGGGGTACTATCAGGTTGGAGGCTGATGTAATGAGATTATGTGACAGTGTAAAGAGCAGTGGCCTGGTGTTTGTTGATGAGGTCATGGCCCAGGGGTAGGTATGATGAGGTATCCAGGTGTATGCCCCTGGTCACTACAAATATATATTTTAGGAAAGGTAGATATATGAAATGGAGCCATACTTTAAAATGCCAACTAAAAAACTGGTGTATGCCTACTTTCTGGGTATTGCGGAATTAGCATAAGAAGTTGTTGGATGGGGGCAACTTGTACAATGGTCTATCTATCTACTAAAATTAAGCTTGCTAAAGTTCAATACTTATTTTTTTAGACACTATTTGTTGATGCCTGCATTTTCATGTCTGTTCATATTTTACAGGACTTTGTGCTAAACAAACTTTGAATTGGTATTTTTTTTTCCATTTTGACCTGAAGCTTAGGGAAAGTGACTTGTATACAGGTGTGAGTTATCCACCAGATTTTATGACAAATTCATAGCACTAGTCTTTCTGAAGTTAAGAAGCAAAATGGCCCAGATTTTCCAGTCAATGGTGAAACAAAGGTGTTCACCACTGACCTTGAAGGAAGGTACATACTAAGGTCTGGTAATTCCTTTGGCATGGGTTTGTCTTCTTCACCGTCATTCAGGAACTCTGGTACCCAGATCATCAGGTAATGAGACAGACTAAGGAGCCAATTGAATTGAAGAATTCTCACAGACTGCAGCCAAAAAGTAAAAGTTGTAAAAAAAAAATTGCATTAATAAAGCAATCTTCACTTCGAGACATCCCAATACACTTAAAAGTGAAAAAAATATTTTGAAAGTGTGGAAATCAGAACAGCAAATTTCTATTCAGCAAGCTTCCACAAACAACACGATGACGACCAGATTATCATTAGAAATATCTCCAGTGCTCTTCCTCAAAATAGTGCATGTGATCTTTTACACGCACTTGCAAGAGCTGACAGGGTATTAGTTTAACATTTCATCCAAAGGACAGCACCTTTAACACTTTTAGCAGAAATTTCAACTGATGTGTTAGTTGAAATTTCTGTGCTCAGATTGGGTTAAGTCCAGACCCTACTAAACAGAGGAGAGTATAACTCATAGGATTTTGCAAGCCCCACACCATTAATGGAGCATACACAACCAGCTCATCCAACGAGGGAATTTCCACTGAAAGGGAAATCTTCATGTATTGTCAGAGAACCTGCAACTCTAACCCTGTTACTATTTTGTTTCAAGAGCACAATAAAACCCATTGGTTAATCTATTACTTACAAAACTGAGTCAGATTTTTATGTAATTTTCAACATTCTATTTGGTCAATGCTCACTTCTTGGAATGAAGAATGTTGAGTTTTGAAATTATTGAATAACATATGAAAATATGTAATATAAATATGTATTAGAAAAACAACCTGTATGGTAGCTTTGATGCAGCCAGGAAATTGGACACAACATGTTTTCTCATTAGATCACAGATTAAATTTCTGCTACAACGTACATTCATTATCACAAATGTAAAATCTTCAATGAACCATCACTAAATTATTTTTTTAACCTCAGCAGCTATCACAATATGTCAGAAATAACAATTCCTTCAGAGAGGCACTTAGAAGTAAGGTGCAAGTTTGATGATAATGGCAAAATGTATAAGGCTGCTTTAATGTAGAGGAATTGTACCTTGACAGTGGGGAAAAGAAACAAAAAAGTTACGATATTTTTTCTTAAAAACTGGGAGAAGGCATAGTGTTTTTTTAAAAATAACTTTTTTCGTTGCAGGAGAGTAAGTGCACAGCATATTTTACATATGTACTTTGATCCATCGATCAAGCAGCAATAATATGTCAGAGAATCTGCAACTCCATTTTGCTTCAAGAGCACAACAAATGGATGGATTTCTAGATATTAACTTCTGTCACATTGTTATTGTCAGCCTGTTACATTGCATCAATATTTTATATTTTGTTTTTTTTATTTTATCAGGATGATCTAAGTTCGAGAAAAAGAATTGCAGTGCCAAAGTGTAAATCTAAATTCTAACACAACAGATATTAAATTGCATTTTTAGAATTCAATCTATCCTGTTTTCAGCATGGCATTGGAGTGTATTCTAATAAGATCAATAGTGATAAAATGTCAAAATTAATATGATACTATCAATTATCAATACAATGGCAAATACTGTATACAGTAGGTCCAACCCATTGATATGATTTAACACAAGCATATATTTTGTTTCCCAAGAAAACTAAATGGATAAATTTTTTTCATGCAACAACTACAATATACATTCTGAAGCTTGGCATCATTCCATACTTACGCCCAACCCCTCAACCCCAGTACAGTATGGCTGACATCAAAGAGAAACTATAAATATTTTAATTAAACCAACAAATATAATTGTCTGCAGTAAGGCCAATAAACAAAAATCTATATACTTAATGTAAAAATTCTTTTTATCCCAATTATTAGTTGCATTAACACATTTTTACATGATCCCAAAAATGTTGCCATTACTCTGTGTAATGAACCTGGCCAATATTGGCGGATATTTTAATTTTTGATAAATCCACTTTTCTAAATGTGTGTTCAAGTAGTACCTGGTTATCAATTTATTTGCAGAATCAAATTTTCCATACTGAGGCTTGGGTTCTTGGTAGCGGTGATGTGGCATCATGATCAATTGATGCTCACACCTTGCTGCACACTAAGATTTTTGAGGGTTTTCTTGATGCGAAGTGCTGTCAGTCGTGCTGCTCCATCAGCGAACCAACATTCCCGCATGATTTTGACCATCCTCAGCAGCGCCTTTTAAAAACACAAAATTCTGCATTTCTTTGCTACGATTTTAACCATCAACAAGTACACAAGACAGAAACATGTATAGCAATTAGTAATAAAATTCAAATGTGCAATACATTTTTTTTGGAATTGTTTTATATTTTCTCAGTCCATAATGATAATATTGTTAAGCCGAATAGATGCAGATCTGATCATACATACTCTGCAAAATTCAAATTCTTAGAACATTTTAAGGCAAAACTGTATCCTAAGCTCTCAGGTCAGCTTCCTCTCAAACTACAGAATTCAGACTTCAATTTTGTTTAGGCCTGCCTAATTTTTGGATTTGAGATAGCATTTGCTTTGCAGAGGAAATAGGCCAATAATGTATTAGAGGGAACAAGACTTTATTTAAAACTGCTGCATTATCTCCTCTACCACATAAAGGAAGAATTAATGAAAAACCCCATGACCTTTATTGAGTTCTGTGAATGACTAACAAGAATGAAAACTAACTCTAAACTTTACTGATTAAGTAGGTGGGAGTGGATGGTGTTGGAAGTAATTCATGGCTTTTACATAGTTGAAATGCACTTTTTACAATAATGTTTCAAATGTTTATGAATTCTCTTGACAATTTGGAAAATGCACGTTGATGAAAATATATCTTCTTGATGGACTTAGCTGGTAACGGAATATTACACAGTAATATGTTCACAATAATGAAGTTAGCTGAAAGCAGCATGTTAGTTGACAAACAGTTAAAGAAATACCTCAGAACAATGCCACTGATCTGGAACACTTGGCCTCAGTTTTTGTTCACAGACAACCTCTCTCATATCTTCTATAGAAGGGTCCAAAGGAACAAGATCATAATAAGGCATCTGATATTCAGTGCAGACACCTACGCAAATTAGAAGTAAATGTGTCACTGCTGCCCAAATAAAACAATATTGGTATCATTTTAAAGCTCCTTTCCTATAATTAATAGAGCAAACGATATTTTCTATATCATGACCTGAGAACGTCTAGGTTTAATCTAACACTTACCAGTCAATATTTACACCATAGGTATGCCAGTCAATCATTTCTAACAAACCAAGAAATAGGCACACACATACTTCTTCCCCATAATATATAAATTTTCCACATCATCATGAGAGGGGAAAATGAAAAGGGACGAAATTCTGTGGTCCCAGTCTGAGCTCTATTTTGCTCCATTTAAACTGTAGAACAGGGAACTAAAGATCTGTTAGCCTGACATCATTTGTAAGGTAAATCTTAAAAATCTATTAATAAACAAGTGGGCACTGAGAAAACAGTAATAGGGCAGTCTTGACATGAGTTTATGAAAGGGAAATCATGGTTGAGTTTGTAATTAGCAGAATGGATAAGAGAAAGACAGGTGATGTGGTGTAGTTGCATTTTTAGTCCAATGGGCAGAAAACATTGAAGGGAATTCTCTATAGGCCCCCAAACAGTAATGGTAATATAGGGAAAGGTATCAAATGGAAAATGCATTTAACGTTATTTATGAATGACTTTAATTAGTATACAGACTGGCCAATCAAGTTGGCAATAATACTGTGAAGTATGAATTCCTGGTGTGTTTACAGAATTTTTTTTTTAGATCAGTTGAGGAGCCAAGCAAGGAACAGCCTATCCCAGATTGGGTGCTGTGAAATGAGAAGGGGTGAGTTAATTTGTTGTGTAGTGTTCTTTAGGAAAGAATGATCATAGCATGATAGAATTCTTCACTAAAATGGAAAGTGAAATAATTTACTCAGATTGAAAATCTAAACAGAGGAAAATAAACAAAACGAAAGCTGCATATAGAACTTTGGTTAGGCTGCACTTGGAGTATTGTGTGCATTTCTGGTCACCCCATAACTGGAAGGATGTCGAAGCTTTGGAAAGGGTACAGAGGAGGTTTACCAGGATACTGTGATTAGAGAGCATGTGCTATAAGGAGAGGTTAGACAAACTTAGATTGTTCCTCTTGAGCGCCAAAGGCTCAGGGGAGACCCGATAGAAGTTTATAAAGGCATAGGTAGGATAGATGCTCATAATGCTTTTCCCAGGGTAGAAATGTCAAATACTAGAGGATATGCATCTAATGTGAGAGGGGGAAAGATTAAACGAGATATGCAGGTCAAGTTGTATTTTTTTTTTTACACACAGAGTGATAGGTGCCTGGAATGGGCTGCCAGGGACAGTGGTGGAAGCAGATATGATAGGGGCATTTAAGAGGCTTTTAGACAGACACATGAAAATTCAAGGAATGAAGGGATATGGATCATGTGATAGAAGAGATTTAGTTTAATTTGGCATTGTATTTGGCAGAGACTGAAGGGCCTGTTCCTCTGCTGTACTGTTCTGTGTTCGATGAAAGTATGAAGAGTGAAATGGCTCTGAAAGATTGTGGCTCTTCATTGAAATGCATAATGATGAAGAAGCAATGGATAACATTTGATAAATGATTGCAGGACTGCAGAAGTCAGTTCCCTTCAAGAGAGGAAATCTGCCATCCTTCCCTGGATTAACCTGACTGTGAATTCCAGCCACCCCAGGTGGTTGACCACCAAGTGCCCCATGAAGTAGCCCAGCAAAACACTCAATTCCGCCATTTTCACCACTTGAACAGAGAAGGAATAAACTTGGACGGGCCACCCGGTCATGACATTGGCACTGAATTCAATCTCAGCAATTTTGCTTCTAGTCCAGTTAACCTTGCAAAATTCTCCCCTCACCTGAGGACCACAGACAGGTTGTGCAGCAGTCTGACATAGTCATCCTGTAGACTCGTACCTTACAGACAGTGTGTCATACTCCTCCATCACAACACCTGGATATGTGCTGTCCCACTGGCAGCATAGCCTCACCAGAGGTGGTGGCACAGTGGTATACCAACAGCAGGAGTAGCTTGTGAAGTCATCAACATTCACCTGATGAAATTTTATGGCATCAGATTAAGCATGGACAAGAAAACCTCTTCCTGACTATCACCTACCATCCACCCTTAACTGAGGAATGAATGCTTCTCCAAATTGAACACTTGGAAAATGAAATGAAAGTAGCAAGGACACAGAATGTACTTTGGGTGGGGTTCCTCAATGTCCATCACCAAGAGTGGCTTAGTGGTACCACCACAGAGCAAGCTGGCTGAGCCCTGAAGGATATAGCTTCCAGACAGGGTCTGCAGCAGACAGCAAGTGAACTAACATGAGAGAGAAACCTACTTGATCTTGTCCTCCCCAGTCTACCCATGGCAGATGCATCTGCCCTGGATAGAGTCATAAAGTCACAGATTCATAGTGTTATACAGCATGGAAACAGGCCCCTCTGCCCAACTGGTCCATGTGCCACTTTGCACATGGGGTAGATACAGAAGAAAACCTGGTAACTCCAAACTAGAAATCTATGGGGCACTGTGGACTATCAGCAACAGAAATGTATCCCACCACGATCTGTAACCTCAGGATCCAGCAAATCTTTCACTCTACTGTAACTATCCAGGCAGAGGATCAACCCTGGTTCAATGAGGAGTGCAGAAGGGTATGTTGGGAGCAACATCATCTTAACTAAGAGAAAATTATGAGCTGCCAGCCAGTTGAAGCTACAATATAGGACTATACACATGCTAAGCAACAAGAAAAGCACAAAACAGAGAGCTAAGTAATTTCGCAACCAATAGAGCAGATTGAAACTCCTATCTGATCTATCAAACATATCATACCCAGTTATAAATGTTGGTGGACAATGAATCAGCTAAAAGGAGGAAAAAGCTCTAAGAACATCGTGAAACTCAACATCCTGGGCCCCAGCATGAGGGCTAAAGGCAAGGTTTGAAGCATTCACAACCATGTTCAGCCATGGTTGTGTCAAATAGATGACCCAGCTCAGCTTCTTCCTGAAATCCCCACCAACTTAGAAGTCAGTCTTCACCCAATTTGCTTCACTCCACATGATTTTGAGAAATGGTGGACAACACTGACTACAGCAAAGGCTACAGACCCAGACAGCATCTCAGCTATAGTATTGAATTCTCTCCAGAACTAGCTAGGCCTCGAGACGAGCTGTTCCAATAGAGTTACATAGAATATGGCACAGAGTAATAGAGTCAGAGTTATGCAGCAGAAAAATAAAAAATTGTATTAGCAATAGTGCTAGGACCGAAAGCCAATAAATCCCTAGCGCCTGATAATCTACATCCCACAGTCCTAAAAAAAAGTGGCTGTGGAAATGATGGATGCATTGATTGCCAATTTCCAAAGGAATGGTTGCTGCAGATTGGAGGATAGCGAATGTAACCCCACTGTTTAAAAAAAGCAGGGAGAGAGAAAATAGGAAACTACTTAACATCTATATCAGAAAAATACCAGAGTCTTTTAAAATGAATGTGATAACATGACACAGAAAATATCAATGGGATTACCCATTGATATTGTTGTGTCAGCATGGAATCATAAAAGGGAAATTATATTTGACATATAATTGGAATAACATCCTACCGGAGATTTTTTGGGATGTAACTGAGAGAATAGTTAAGGCAGAAGCATTGGATGTAGTGCATTTTGATTTTCAGAAAGTCTTTGATTCTGCTCCATATGAGAAGTTTGTGTGCATAATTAAAAAACGGAGGATTAGGGGTAATATATTGGCATGGATTGAAAATTGGTTTTCGGACAGGAAACAGGCAGGAGGAGTAAACAGGCCTTTCTCAGGCTGGCTGGCAGTGACAAGTGGAGAACCACCAGGATGACTGCTCGGGTCCCACAATATTCATGATTGATTTGGATCAGGGATCTGAACGTGATGGATCCACATTTTGTGACACCAAATGGGATTGTCAAGAGGATGGAAAGAGGCTGCAAGTAATTTAGACAAGTTGGGTGAGTGGGCAAGTAGATAGCAGATGAGCATAACATGGATAAAAGTGAAGTTATCCATTTTTAGTAGGAGAAACAGAAAGACAGATTATTATTTTAATGGTGATAGGTTGGGAAATGTTGATGTACAAAGGGATCTGGGTGTCCATGTGCAAGGATGTATTGAAAACAAACATGCAGATGCAACAAGCAGTTAGAAAGTGAAATGGTATGTTGGCCATCATTGTAAGTGGTTTTGAGGTCAGGAGCAAGGATGTCTTACTGCAGTTATACAGGATCTTACGTGAGACCACATTTGCTGTGCCACGTGCTGTTTTGGTCCCCTCGCTTGTCATAATGGGAGTGTAGTGAAGGTACACTGGACTAATTCCTAGATAGCAGGAATGTTAATGACAAGGGATTGGGTCAATTAGGCCTGTATTCATGAGAGTTTAGAAGATTGAGAGGAGATGTCATTGAAATGTGCAAAATTGTAACAGGATTTGACAAGCAGGAAGGATGTTTCTCCTGCTGAGGACATAGAACCAAAGGTCACATTCTCAGGATCCAGGGAAGGAATTGAGGATTGAAACGAGGTGAAATGTCTTCACTCAGAGAGTGGTGAACCTGTGGAATTCTCCACCACAGAATGTTGTAGGGACCAAGTCTCTGAATATAAGAAGGAAATAGATGGATTTCTAGATGCAAAAGTCATCAAGGTATATGGGGAAGGAATAAGAATGCAATATGAAGATAAAGGATCAGCGATAATTTTGTTGAATGGAAGAGCAAATTTGAAGGGCCAAATTACCTACTCTTGCTCCTATTTTTCTATATTAGAACATAACAGCACAGTACAGGCCCTTTGGCCCACGATGTTGTGCTGACATTTTATCCTCTTCTAATATCTACATGACCCTTCCTTCCCACATAGCTTTCCTTTGACGCCCTTACTAATCAAGAACCTATCGACCTCCACTTTAAATACATCTAATGACATGGTCTCCACAGCCATCTGTGGCAATGAATTCTACAGGTTCACCCCCCTCCGGCTAAGAAATTACTCCTCATCTCTGTTCTAAAGGGACGTCCTTCTATTCTGAGGCTGTGCCCTCTGGTCCCGGGCTCTCCCAATACCGGAAACATCCTCTCCATGTCCACTCTATCCAGGCCTTTCAATATTCAGTAGGTTTCAATGACGTTCCCCCTTCATCCTTCTAAACTCCAGCGAGTACAGGCCCAGAACCATCAAACACTCCTCATACATTAACCTGTTCATTCCCAGGATCATTCTTGTAAACCTCCTCTGGACCCTCTCCAACACAAGCGCATCCTTCCTTAAATATGGAGCCAAAAACTGCTCACAATATTCTAAGTGTGGTCTGACCAACACCTAATAAAGCCTCACCATTATATCCTTGCTATTATTTTCTAGTCCTCTCGAAGTGAATGCTAACATTGCATTTGCCTTCCTTACTGCCAACTCAACCTACAAGTTAACCTTTAGGGAATCCTGCACTAGAACTCTCAAGTCCCTTTGCACCTCCGATTTCTGAATTCCCTCCCCATTTAGAAAATAGTCTACACCTTTATTCCTTCCACCAGAGTGCATGACCATACACTTCCCTACTTTGTATTCCATCTGCCACTTCTTTGCCCATTCTCCCAACCTATCCAAGTCCTTCTGCAGACTGCCTGCTTCCTCAACACAACCTGCCCCTCCACCTATCTTTGTATCATCTTCAAACTTGGCCACAAAGCCATCATTAGTCACTGGCAGCCAACCAGAAAAGGCTCCCTTATTCCCACATTTTGCCTTCTGCCAGTCAGCCAATCTTCTATCCATGCTAGCACCTATTCTGTAATACCATGGGCTCCTATCTTGTTTAGCAGCCTCATGTGCGGCACATTGCCAAAGGCCTTCTGAAAATCCAAGGAAACAACATCCACCAATTCTCCTTTGTCTATCCTGCCTGTTACTTCCTCAAAGAATTCCAACAGATTTGTCAGACAAGATTTCCCCTTAAGCAAACCATGCTGACTTCAACCTATTTCATCATGTGCTTTCAAGTATTCCAAATTTCATCCTTAATAATGGACTCTAACATCTTACCAAACATTAAAGTCAGACTAACTGGCCTATAATTTCCTGTCTTTTGTTTCCCTCCCTTCTTAAGGAGTTGAGTGACATTTGCAATTTTCCAGTTCTGCGGAATCATTCCTGAATCTAGTGATTCTTGAAAGATCACTACTAATGCCTCCATAATCTCTTCAGCTACCTCTGCAGTGTAGTCCATCCAGTCCAGGTGACTTACCTACCTTCAGACCTTTCAGCTTCCCAAGCACCTTCTCCTTAGTAATAACAACTGCAGTCAATTCTGCCCCCTGACTCTCAAATTTCTGGCATGTTGCTGGTGTCTTCCACAGTGAAGACTGATGCAAAATACTTATGTAATTCATGGTCCATTTCTTTGTTCCCCATTACTAACTCTCCAGCATCATTTTCCAGTGGTCCAATGTCCACTCCTGCCTCTCTTTTACTCTTTATATATCCAAAAAAACTTTTGGTATTCTCTTTTCTATTATTGGCTAGCTTACCTTCATATTTTATCTTTTCTCCCCTTATTGTTGTTTTAGTTGCCTTCTGTTGGTTTTTAAAAGCTTCCCAATAACTTTTGCAATATTGTATGCCCTCTCTTTTGCTTTCACGCTGTCCTTGACTTCCTTTGTCAGCCACAGTTGCCTCATCATCCCTTTAGAATGCTTCTTCTTCTTTGGGATGAACTGATCCTGCGTCTTCTGGATTACTCCCAGAAACTCCTGCCATTGCTACTGTACCGTCATCTATGCTAGGGTCACCTTCCAATTAACACAGATCCATAATTCCCTGAAAGTGGCATCACAGGTAGATAGGTTCATAAAGAGAGCTTTTGGCACTTTGGCCTTCATAAATCAGGGCACTGAGTACAGGAGTTGGGATGTTTTGTACAAGATGTTGCTGAGGCCAAATTTAGAGTATTGTGTGCAGTTCTAGTCACCTACCTACAGGAAAGATATCAATAAGCTTGAAAGAGTGCAGTGAAAATTTACAAATATGTTGCCGGGACTCGAGGACCCGAGTTATTGGGAAAGGTTGAATAGGTTAGGACTTTATTCCCTGGAGCGCAGGAGAATGAGGGGAGATCTTATAGGGGTATACAAAATTATGAGGGCTATAGATAGTGTGAATGCATGCAGGCTTTTCCCCCTCAGGTTGGGTGAGACTAGAACTAGAGGTCATAGATGAAAGGCGAAATATTTAAGGGGAATCTGGGGGGAAACTCCTTCTCTCAGAGGGTGGTGCGAGTGTGGAATGAGCTGCCAGAGGAAGTGGTAGATGCGGGTTCAATTGTAACATTTAAGAGAAGTTTGGATAGGTGCATGGATGGGAGGGGTTTGGAGGGCTATGGTCCGGGTGCAGGTAGATTGGACTAGGCAGAAGATTAGGCGGCATGGACTAGATGGGCCGAAGGGCCTGTTTCTCTGCCATAGTACTCTATGACTCTATTTGAAGGATTTTTCTGAGACAACGGTTCATTTCAGTGCCTTGGGTTGTTAGGGAGTGAGCACTATCCAGACTTAGTCTGTGTTCTCTGGAGTTTAGAAGACAGGGGAGAGATCTCATTGAAACTTACAAAATTGTTAAAGGGCTTGTAAGGGAGGATGTTTCCCCTGACTGCACTCTAGGAGCAGCACCACAGTCTGAGATGAAGGAGGAGGTGGTTAAGCCTGAGATCAAAAAAAATATTTTCACTTAGAGGGCAGTAAACTTTAAAATTCTCTGTCCCAGAGGGATATGGAGCCTCAGCTGCTGTGTTTTTTTCAAAACAGAGATCGATAGATTTCTGGATATAAGGGGTATCAAGGATTTTGCTGATGGTGCCAAAAAATAGCATTGAGGTAGCAGTTCAGCAGGTCTTGATTAATGGAGGAGCAGGTTGAATGACCAGATGGCCTACTTCCTCTTTTATTTCTTATGTCTAGTGTGGTAGCTTAAGTCTCAGAAGCATATGTCAGGGCAGTAATAAATTTTGCCCATTTTGGGCTGAATTTGAGA
Organism: Pristis pectinata; assembly: GCF_009764475.1. NCBI lineage: Eukaryota > Metazoa > Chordata > Chondrichthyes > Rhinopristiformes > Pristidae > Pristis > Pristis pectinata. The sequence goes on along the minus strand of NC_067405.1, from coordinate 39,402,934 downwards.
TCCTGATCTACAAACACCTTTTCTCCCAGTTGGCCAAAGGCCGTGTTAGAACATAGAACAATGCAGCACAGGAACAAGCTCTTCGGCCCACAATGTTATGGTAGACTAATTAAGTTAATGACGCCTAGTGAAACTAATCCCTTCCACCTGCACCAGGTTCATATCCCTCCATTCTCTGCATATTCATGTACCTATCTAAGAGCCTCTTAAACACTTCTATTGTATCTGCCTCCATCACCACTCCTGGCAGTGCATTCCAGTCACCCACCACTCTGTGTAAAAAAACTTGCCCCACTCATCTCCTTTGAACTTTCCCCCTCCCACCTTAAATTCATGCCCTCCCGCATTAGATATTTTGAACCTGGGAAAAAGATACAGTCTGTCTGCTCTATCTATGCCTCTCATAATTTTATAAACTTCTAATCAGGTCTCCCCTCAGCCTCTGTCACTCACTTCTCTTATATACTATGCCCCAACTAACGAAGGCAAGCATCCCATATGCCTTCTTCACCATCTTATCTAACTGAGTTGACACCTTCAGCGATCCAGGGATTTGTACACTGTGATCCCACAGTTCAATAAGACCATAAGACACAGGAGCAGAATTAGGCCATACAGCCCATTAAGTCTGCTCCGCCATTCAATCGTGGCTGATTTTTTTTCAACCCCATTGTTCCGCCTTCTCCCCGTAACTCTTGACCACTTTACCAATCAAAAATTCATCAATCTCTGCCTTAAGTACACCCATTGACTGGCCTCCACAGTTCTCTGGCTGAAGAACTTCCTCCTCATCTCAGTTTTAAAATGATGTCCCTTTATCCTGAGGCTGTGCCCTCAGATCCTAGACTCTCCTTCTAATGGAAGCATCCTCTCCACATGCACTCTATCCAGGCCTTTCAGTATCTGGTAGGTTTCAATGAGATTCCACCCCCCCCCCCCCCCCCCGCCATCCTTCTGCACTCCATTGAGTACAGGTCCAGAGACATCAAACACTCCTTATATGTTAAGCCTTTCATTCCTGGGATCATTGTGAACCTCCTCTGTACCCTCTCCAAGGCCAGCACATCCTTACTTAGAATCGGGACCCAAAATTGCTCACAATATTCCAAATGCAGTCTGACCAACACCTTGTAAAACTTCAGCAGTACATCCTTGCTTTTATATTCTTGTCTTCTCGAAATGAATGCTAATGTTGCATTTGTCTTCTTTACTACTGACTCAACCTGCAAGTTAACCTTGAGGGAATCCTGAACTAGGACTCTTAAGTCCCTTTGCAGTGTTTTCAGAAACCTCTGATTTCTGAATTTTCTCCACATTGGAAAAATAGTCTACACCTTTATTCTTCCTACCAAAATGCATAACCCCACGCTTCCCTACGCTGTATTCCATCTGTCACTCCTTGGCCCACTCTCCCAACCTGTCCAAGTCCTTCTGCAGACTCCCTACCTCTGTGACACTACCTGTTCCTCTACGTATCTTGATATTGTCTACAAATTTGGCCACAATGCCATCAGTTCTTTCATCCAGATCAATGATGTATAAAGTGAAACATTGTGGTCCCAACACTGAATCCTGCGGAACTCCACTAGTCATTGGCAGACATCCTGTAAAGGATCCCTTTATGCCCACTTTCTGACTTCTACCAGTCAGCCAATCTTCTCCCCTTTCCTCTAACACCATGGGCTTTTATCTTGTTTAGCAGCCTCGTGTGTGGCACATTGTCAAAGGCCTTCTGAAAATCTAAATAAATAACATTCACTGACTCTCCTTTGTCTAAATTGCTTTTTACCTCCTCAAAGAATTCTAACAGATTTTTTCAGGCAAGATCTCCCCTTAACGAAACCATGCTGAATTTGTCCTATTTTATCAGGAATAAAGTAGATGACCTAGTGGCACAACTACAGGTTAATAAATATGACATCGTTGCAATCACTGAGTTGTGGCTTAATGATGGATGTGATTGGGAACTGAATGTCCAGGGGTACACAGTGTATAGGAAGGATAGGCGGGTAGGCAGAGGGGGAGGTGTGGCCATGATGGTTAGTAGTGATATAAAATCAATAGAAAGGAAGGACATTGGGTCAGAGGAGGTGGAATCCTTATGGGTGGAGCTAAGAAATAGCAAGGGTAAAAGGACAATAGTAGCAGTTATATATAGGCCCCCTAACAGCAGTCAGGAAGTGGACCATAAGTTGCAGATTGAGATAGAAAAAGCGTGCCAGAGTGACAATGTGAAGATAATTATGGGGGATTTTAACATGAAGGTGGACTGGGAAATCCAGCAAGGCAGTAGTACTCAGGAGAGTGAGTTTGTGGAATGTCTAAGGGATGTTTTTCTGGAGCAACTTATTGAGGAGCCCACCAGGGGATCGGCTGTTTTGGATTGGGTGCTATGTAGTGAACCCGAGGTGATTAGGGAACTAAAGGTAAAGGAACCACTGGGAACAAGTGATCACAATATGATTCAGTTTAGTTTCAAGTTTGAGAAAGAGAAGCTGATAACTGGTGTATCGATATTTCAGTGGAATAAGGGAAATTACAAGGGTATGAGAGAAGAGTTGGCCCAAATTGATTGGAGGAGTAAGTTAGCTGGAGGGACGGCGGAGGAGAAATGGAAGAAATTTCTACAGGAAATAAGGACAATGCAGGACAGATATATTCCAAGAAAAAAGAAGGTTTTGAATGGAAAAAAGGCACAGATGTGCATAACGAGGGAGGTGAAGGATAAAATAAAAGCAAAAGGGGTGGTGTACAAAGTAGCAAAAATTAGTGGGAAAACAGAAGATTGGAAAGTTTTTAAAAATCTGCAGAGAGAAACTAAGAAGGTCATTAGGAAAGCAAAGATGAGCTATGAAAGGAAGCTGGCGGACAACATTCGGAAGGATTCTAAGAGCTTTTTTAAATACATAAGGAATAAAAGAGAGACACAGGTTGACATAGGACCAATTGATAACGGTGCAGGAGGTATTATAATGGACGATAGTGAGATGGCAAGGGAATTGAATGAATATTTTGCATCGGTCTTCACCGTGGAAGACATAAGCAATGTGCCCGTTAGTCAGGAGTCTCACGAATTGGAACTGAGTTCAGTTGAGATTAATAGGGAGAAGGTGCTAGGAAAACTAAAGGGGCTTAAGACTGATAAGTCTCCCGGACCGGATGAGGTGCATCCCCGGGTTCTGAAGGAGGTGGCTGTAGAGATAGCGGAGGCATTGGCGATTATTTTCCAGGAATCGATAGATTCTGGCATGGTTCCAGAGGACTGGAGGGTAGCGAATGTAGTTCCATTGTATAAGAAAGGTGGGAGGCAGCACAAAGGCAATTACAGACCTATTATTCTGACGTCAGTGGTGGGAAAATTATTGGAATCTATCCTCAAGGAGGAGGTTACCAAATACCTAGAGGCGCAAGGCAAGATTGGACCTAGTCAACATGGTTTTGTGAAGGGAAGGTCCTGTCTGACCAACCTATTGGAGTTTTTTGAAGAAATCACAGGTAGGGTGGATAAGGGAGAGGCGGTAGACGTTGTGTATTTAGACTTTCAAAAGGCCTTCGATAAGGTGCCTCACAAGAGACTGATTAATAAGATGAGAGGTCATGGAATTACAGGTAGGATAGCAGAATGGGTGGAGCATTGGCTGGTTGGCAGGAAGCAAAGGGTGGAAATAAAAGGTTCTCGTTCTGGTTGGTTACCGGTTACTAGTGGTGTGCCGCAGGGGTCGGTGTTGGGGCCGCTCCTTTTTACCTTGTACATCAGTGATTTGGATGATGGAATAAATGGTTGTGTGGCTAAGTTTGCGGATGACACCAAGATAAGTGGAGGAGTAGGGAGCATAGAGGAAATAGAAAGGATGCAGAGGGTCCTAGACAGTTTAGGAGAATGGGCAAGGAAATGGCAGATGAGATTCAATGTTGAGAAATGTGCAGTTGTACACTTTGGAAGCAGAAATAAGCGGGTAGATTATTACCTAGAAGGAGAGAAGATTGAAAGTACGGTAGTACAAAGGGACTTGGGGGTACTCGTACAAGATACCTTAAAAGTTAACCACCAGGTTGGATCGGTGGTTAAGAAAGCGAATGCTATGTTGGCATTCATCTCGAGAGGTAGAGTGTATAAAAGTAAGGAAGTGTTGATGAGGCTCTACGGGGCACTAGTGAGGCCTCATTTGGAATACTGTGCGCAGTTTTGGGCCCCACATCTTAGGAAGGATGTGCTGACGTTGGAGAGGGTTCAGAGGAGATTTACGAGAATGATTCCGGGAATGAAAGGGCTTACGTATGAGGAGCGTTTGTCGGCTCTTGGACTGTACTCACTGGAGTACAGAAGGATGAGAGGGGACCTCGTAGCGACATTTAAGATGTTGACAGGAAAGGATAGAGTAGATGTGGCTAGGCTGTTTCCCTTGGTGGGCGAGTCCAGGACCAGAGGGCACAATCTTAGAATTAGAGGGTACAGTTTCAAGACAGAGATGAGGAGAAATTTCTTTACCCAGAGGGTGGTGAAATTGTGGAACTCCTTGCCACGCACAGCAGTGGAGGCCAGATCAGTGGGGGTGTTCAAGGAGGAGATAGACAGATATCTAAATAGTCAGGGTATCAAGGGATATGGGAATAAGGCTGGAAAATGGGATTAGAATATGTTTTTTTTTCTTTCCCACCCCATTTCTTTTTCCCTTTTCCTTGGAGCAGACTCGATGGGCCGAATGGCCTGCTTCTGCTCCCTTGTCTTGTGATCTTGTGATCATATACTTCCAAGTACTCTGAAATTTCATCCTTAATAATGGCCTCTAAAATCTTACCAACCACCGAGGTCAGGCTAACTGGTCCATAATTTCCTGTCTTTTGCCTCCCTCCCTTCTTAAACAACAGTGTCACATTTGCGATTTTCTAGTTGTCTGGGACCCTCCCTGACTCCAGTCATTCTTGAAAGATCACTACTAATGTCTCCACAATCTCTTCAGCTACCTCTTTCAGAACTCTGGGGTGTAGTCCATCTGGTCCAGGTGATTTATCCACCTTCAGGTTGTTCAGCTTCCCCAGCACCTTCTCCTCAGTAATGGACACTAGACTCACTTCAACCCTCTGACTCTTTTGAACTTCTGACATTTTGCTGGTGTCTTCCACTGTGAAGACCGATGCAAAGTACTTATTTAGCTCCTCTGCTATTTCCCTGTTCCCCATTACTACTTCTCCAGCATCATTTACAAGCAGTCCAATGTCCACTCTTGCCTCTTTCTTACCCTTTATGCATCTAAAAAAAAAACTTTTGGTACCTTCTTTTATATTATTGGCTAGTTTACCCTTGTATTTCATCTTCTCCTCCCTTATAGCTTTTTTTTAGTTGTCCTCTGTAGGCTTTTAAAGGCTTCCCAATCCTCTGGCTTCCCACTAATCTTTGCCATATTGTATGCCTTCTCTTTGGGTTTTATGCTGATCCTGGCTTGCCTTGTCAGCCATGGTTGCCTCGTCCTCCCCTTACTCCGTTACTTCTTCCTTGGGATGAAATTCTGCCGTGTCTCCTGAATTATTCCCAGAAACTCCTGCCATTGCTGCTCCACCCTGTTCCCTGGTAGGGTCCCTTCCAATCAGCTCTGGCCAGTTCCTCCCTCATGCCACTGTAGATAGCTTTACTCAACTGTAATGCCATTACATCAGATTTCAGCTTCTCTCTCTCAAATTGCAGGGTGAATTCTATCATACTATGGTCACTGCCTCTTAAGGGTTCCTTCACCTTCAGCTCCCTGATCAAGTCTGCCTCATTACACCACACTAAATCCAGAATTGCCTGTTCCCTAGTGGGCTCTACCACAAGCTGCTCTAAAACGCCATCTCGTAGACATTCCTCATTTCTCAAGTTCCTTAATAATCTCCCTAAGGCCCTAACATTTATTGTGTATATACATCCTGTATTAGTCCTGCCAACTGTATCAACTCTCACTGATCAGGATTAAATCCCATCTGCCATTGCTCTGCCCATTTTACTAACTGATCAATATCATTCTGTTACCTAAGACTATCCTCCTCACTCTCAGCAGCATCAGCAATTATCACTTCATCTGCAAACTTACTAGTCATAGCTATTACATTCGGAAATAAATCGTTAATCTACATGACCAACAGTAAGGGTCCCAACACCGATCCCTGTGATGCACCACTGGTCACAGACGTCCAATCACAAAAATAACCCCCCAGCATCACACACTGCCTCCTACCACCATGCCAGTTTTAGGTCCAATTTGCCAATTTGTCCTGGATCCCATGGCTTGTAACTTTTTTGACTAGTCTCACATTTGGGGCCTTGTCAAAGACCTTACTAAAGTCCATGTAGAACACATCAACTGCACTGAACTTGTAACCCATTTGTTACCTTTGACCCCATCTATCCCCCTGGTGTGACCCCCTACTATGTTTTCACCATTCCTTCTGATCTTCCCCTCTCAGATCCCAAACACAGTTTTGCCCTGATAACATCCTCATCTTAATGAATTCCAAGCCCAATGTAATTTTAAACTCTTTAACTGCAGCCCCCGCCTCTGTGCCCATTCATAAAGTCGTACAGTCAAAGTATGCTGCACAGAAACAGGACCTTCAGCCCAACATGTCCATGCTGATCATCAATTATGTATCTATACTCACCCCATTTACTAGCACTTAGTCAGTAGACTTGTACGCCTTGACGATTCAAGTGCTTGCCTCGATACTTTGTGAATGTGGTGAAAGAACCCTGCCTCAGCAGTACATTCCAGATTCCAACCACCCTAAAAGATTAAAAGTTTCTTCCTCAGACCCCTCAAAGCCCCTTATCCCTTAATTGACACCTGTCCCCTTAAGTTTCATAGACGCCCTCTGCAGAAGGGTTCCTTTCTATCTATGCCCCTTATAATTTGGTATACCTGTGTCAGGTGCCCCATCAGCCTCCTCTGCCCCAAAGGAAAAAAAAAAGTCTATCCAATCTCTTCTCATAACTGAACCATTCCATCCCATGCCACATCCATGTGAATCTCCTCTGTACCCTCTCCATTGCAATTGCATACTTCCTATAGTGAGGTGATCACAACTGTACACAACTCCAGATGTGTTCTAACTGATGTTAAATAATGTTGTACCATAACCTTCCTGCTCTTCTATTCCATGCCCTGGCTAATGAAGGCAAGTATCCCATATGTCTTCTTCACCACCTTACCCACTTGCACATCAATTTGCACTTATCAGGATTGAATTCCATCTACCATTGCTCTGCCCATCTTACCAACTGATCAATGCCCTCCTGTAGCTGAGAACTATTCTCATCACTGTCAACAACACCACCAACTTTCATGTTATTGTGCTACGTTGCTGTTACATTCACATCCAAATCATTTAAGTATGTCACAGATTTCCAATCACTAAAGTAACTCTCCACCATCAACCCCTGCCCTCCTATTACCATACCAGCTTTGGATCCAATTTGCCAACTTGCCTTGGATCCCGTAGGCTCTAACCTTTTGGACCAGCCTTCCATGTGGAACCTCGTCAAAAGCCTTACTGAATATTTTTAGACAGGAGTCTTCACACCTGACTGCACACCCTTCCTCCCATCTCCAGAACTCCTGATCCAATTGAACCGTCCCCAGTCTCTTATCCTCTCTAGATTTATTCAATGCTAAGTGCTAAAGTGACATTGACCACCTTGACTTTTTCACTTCCCTCACTTATTCCAGCCCAGCCCACCCAACCACCCCCCCCCCCACCACCGAACTTGCAGCACGCCCTTCACTATGAACCAACCTTGACATCATCACCACCAACATGGGGTGTTGCTGTGGTCTGAAAAACTGACCTGTATCTCACAAAGGTCTCACACACATCCTTATACTTCCCTCTGGACCATGATCTGATCACTGAACATCAGACATCTCCTAGGTCTTCCCTCCACATCTTCCAGCCTTTCCAGCCCCACACAACCCACACAACTTCTGTCCGAGATGGATACGCAAATCTGTCTGGGCAGACCCATTGTTGGACCTTGTTCTTGCCCCACCAAATTGATTTCTTCCTACCTTGACTCCATCCTTTCTCTCCTGATCCAGTCCATTCCCACTTTTCTAACAGCTCTGATGCTTTCTACCACTTTGAGAGGTTCCATTTCCCCGGTCCCAACCAACTCATCGTTACTATGAGCCTACAGTCCCTCCATGGCCTGAGGGCTCTTCTTCCCTGAAAAGAGGTTCAGCCAGTTCCCCTCGACTAATGCACTCATTGACCTGGCTGAACTCAGCTTCCCATTGAATAACTTCGCCTTCAACTCCATTTACTTTATCCAGATCAAATTATAACTATGAGAACCTGCTAGGGCCCAAGCTACACCATACTTTATCATCTCTGTATCATCCTGTGCAGCTGAGTAGACTATATCAACTTTCAGGAAGGCATAGATGAAACAGGATTCTCTGTCCCTTCACATGTCCCAAAGGTTGCTTCAGTTCTTTTTTGCACACCGGAATACACCTTACCTGGTGACATCTGACAAGTTATTTTTAAAACATCCACCTCCCGGTCAGCTGCCCTTGCTGTAGCCTGATTTGTCCTTTTATTTCCAAACATCATCTGCAGCAATTGAGAGCTGATGAAAAGATGACCAAGGCTATTGGATGTTCTATCCTGGGGAAAGGCTGATGGTCCCGGATTTCAAAATTCCATATCACAAATTGGTCTCTGTCAGCGTAAAGGACCTTCGACCAGCACAAGTGGAGAATAAATATGTTCATGTTCATGTGGACTACATCTTAACTTCACGAGTTCCAACACTACTAGCAGGTGTTCTTCTGGGTAAAGGCAGAGACATAGAAATCATTGCCCCTACTTGTGGGACATGAGCAGAACCTGTTCCACCTGCTGATGATTGTCAGTTCCCCCAGCATCCATAACTCCAGAACTAAAATATACTCTCTGGCAATGGAAGGTATCAGAGAGACTTGTCCTTTAAATTTGGCATATCTGACTGATTTTTTTAAAATCAGTTACAAGGAGGAATGGAGGAAGACATAGGGGGGGATGTCAGCAGTAAGTTTTTTCCCCCACACAGGGAGTGGGCATGTGGAACGCACTGCCAGCAGAGGTTGTGGGGGCAGATACATTAGGGACATTTAAGAGACTCTTAGATAGACACGTGAATGATGGAGAAATGGAGGGCTGTGTGGGAGGGAAGGGTTAGATCTTAGAGCAGATAAAATGTTGACACAATATTGTGGGCCTAAGGGTCTGTACTGTACTGTAATGTAATGTTTTATGTTCTTAAGTTCTAAGAGAGGGTAGAATATTCTCCCTGAACTTGAACATTCTACTTCATCCCAGGAGTTAGTAACTGTTATGTTCTATCATGATGAGTAATTATAACCTCTATACACTTGTTAATGAAAGTTTAATCTAAAGGAGAAGATCGTAGTATATTGAGTTTTGGATTTGTTGTGTTTGTCTGTCTTGGGTTGTCATAATATCAGATGTCAGAGGAATTAAATAGTTACTTTGAGTCTTCCCTTATGGAAAAAGACACAAAACCTGCCAATTACATTAGAGAAGGGTCTACTGAGAATAAGGAACTAAAGAAAATAACTATTAGTCAAAAAGTTGAGGTTATTGAGCTTGAAAGCTGGTGAATTCCAAAGAACTGATGGTCTACATCCCAGAGTTCTGAAAGACGTGGGTTTAGAAATGGTGTTACTCTGGCGTTATCTTCCAAGATTTTATAGACCTTGGATTGTTTCTAAGGATTGGAGGATAACAAATGTGACCCCACTATTTAGGAAAGGAGAGAGAGAGGAAGGAGGGACAACTTGTTAGCCTCATGTCAGTGGTGGGGAAAAGGTTGGAATCAAGAATAAAGGATATAATAATAGAAAGCCTTAAAAAGAATATGATAATTGAGCCAAGCCAACATAAATTTATGAGAGGAAAATCACATTTGATTAATCTTCTAGAGCTCTTTGAGGATAATGACTAGCAGAATAGATAAGGGGAAAGTAGTAGGTGTGATATATTGGGATTTTCAGAAGTTGTTCAATAAGGTACTGAGGGGTAATAAACTGACCCCCAATTCATGTAATCTCACCTTACTGATCAACTGAATACATATATTGAGAATTGGTTATTGGACAGAAAGCAAAGAGTGGGGAGAAATTCAGGTTAGCAAGTTGTGACAGGTACACAAGGGCCAGCTTTTCACAAACTATGTCAATACTTTGGCTGAGGAGACCAAATGTCATGTTTCCGAGTTTACTAACAGTACTCAACCATGGGGATGACAAAACAAACTGCTGGAGAAACTCAGCAGGTGAAGCAGCATCTGTGGAGGCAAAGGGATGGCCGACATTTTGGGTTGTGACCCTGCATCAGGACTGAGTGTAGAGGGAAGATGGCCAGTAAAAAGGAAAGTGGAGGGTTGGGGGTGTAAGACAGAGCCTGGTAGGTGATAGGTGGAACCTGATGGGGGATGATGGACAGATGGATCCAGGTAGGGGAGGGGGAGAAGGTACATAGAACAGTACAGCACAGGACAGGCTCTTCAACCTATGATGTTGTGCTGAACTAATTAAATCAATGACCCCTAATTAATCTGATCCCTCTTCTCCGCACATTGACCATATCCATCCCTTCTCTGAATATTCATGTGCCCATCTAAGAGCCTCTTAAATACTCCTACACTATCTACCTCTACCACCACCACTGGCAGTGCATTCTAGGCCCCCACCACTCTGTGTAAAAAAAACTTGCACATCTCCTTTGTACTTTCCCCCTTTCACATTAAATATGTGCCCTTGAGTACTAGACATTTCAACCCTTGGAGAAAGATACTGGCCATCTACTCTATCGATGCCTTGTATAATCTTATAAAAATCTCCCCTCAGCCTCCGCAGCTCAAGAGAAAACAGCCCCAGCGTGTCCAACCTCTCCTCATAGTACATGTCCCCCAAACCAGGCAGCATCCTGGTAAACCTCCTCTGCACCCTTTTCCAAAGCCTCCACATCCTTCCTATAATCAGGCGACCAGATTTGAATGCAATACTCTAAATGTGGCTGAACCAGAGTTTTATAAAGCTGTAACATAATTTCCTGGCTCTTGAACTCAGTGTCTTGACTAATGAAGGCAAGTATGCCATACTCTTTCTTTACCACCCTATCAACCAGTGCGGCCACTTTTAGGAGCCATGTACCTGGACCCCAAGATCCCTCCGTTCATCAACACTGTTAAGGATTCTGCCATTAACTGTGTACTCTTCCTTTATGTTGGATCTCCCAATGTGCAGCACCACAAACTTACCCAATTTAAACTCCATCTGCCACTTCTCCGCCCATGTCTGCAAATTATGTATATCCCACTGTATTCTTTGGCAAGCTTCTATGCAATCCACAACACCACCAATCTTTGTTATTGCAAACATACTCACCCACCCTACCATATTTTTATCCAAATTCTTTACATATATGACAAACAACAGAGGTACAGATCCCTGCAGAACACTACTTGTCACAGAACTCCATCCAGAATAGGACCCATCGACTCCTACCCTCTGTCTTCTATGGGAAAGCCAATTTTGGATCCAATTGGCCAGGTCACTGTTGATCCCATACATCCTAATTTTCTGAATGAGCCTACCATGCAGGACCTTGTCAAATGCTTTACTAAAATCCATGTATACAACATCCACTGCTCTACCTTCATCAATCACCTTCACTCTCTCCTTGAAAAACTCAGTAGTCAGACATGACCTGCCCCACACAAAGCCAAGCTGACTGTCCCTAATTATACCATGCTTCTCCAAATGCTGATGTCCAATTCTGAAGAATCCCCTCCATTAGTTTTCCTACCACTGATATGAGACACACTGGTCTATAATTTCCAGGATTATCCCTATTCCCCTTCTTGAACAAAGAAACATTAGCTGCCCCCCAATCCTCCTGCACCACCTGTGGCTAGCAGAGATACAAAGATCTTGGTCAAGGCCCCAGCAATCTCATCTCTCGCTTCTCTCAATAACCTAGGGTATATCCCATCAAGCCCTGGGGACTTATCCAGCTTAATATTTTTCAAGAGACCTCATCTCAAAATTCCTCAGCGTCTCAGCATGCTCCACTCTGATCTCACCATCCTCTACATCCTTCTCCTCGGTAAATACCGACACAAAGTACACAGTTAGGATCTTGCCCACATCCTCCACCTCTAAGCACATTATCCTTGAGCGATCCTACCCTCTCCCTAGTTGTCCTCTTGCTCTTGATGTACGTGTAGTAGGCCTTAGGATTCTCTTTAATCTTACTCACCAAGGACTTTTCAGGACCCCTTCTAGCTCTCCCAAGTCCCTTCTTGAGTTCCTTTCTGGCTAAGGTTTTCCTTAGAATTACTCTCCCTATTGGAGTAGCTGGGGTGGTGGTTAGGGCAGTGGCATGCTCCTGCTGAAGGATGTGGGAGATCAGGGAGACTGCCAGCACCTCTGATAACTTTACCTGTAGAAAGTGCAACCAGCTGCGGCTCCTGACTGACCGTGTGGAGGAACTGGAGCTGGAGTTGGACGTACATAGGATCATCCAGGTCGCTGAGAGGATCATAGACAAGAGCTTTAGTGAGGTGATCACACATAAGGTGCAGGCTGCAGATAGTTGCATGATCACCAGGAGAGGCAAGGGGAAGAGATAGACAACGCAGGGTTCCTCTCAGCAACAAGTATACCTCTTTGGATACTGCTGGGGGGAATGACCTTCTTGGGCACAGCAGCAGTAGCTAGGTTGGTGGCACCGAGACTGGCTCTGAGGCTCAGCAGGTAAGGGAGAAGTCAGGCAGGGTGACAGTAGATTCTGTGGCTGCAAAACAGATACCAAGGTAATGTGTTGCCTCCCGGGACATCTCAGAGTGGCTGCAGAACAATCTCAAGGGGAAGGGTGAACAGCCAGAGGTTGTGGTGTACGTTGGTACCAATGACATAGGTAGAAAGGAGGGATGAGGCCCTTCACAGTGAACATAGGGAGTTTGGAGAGAACCTAAAAAGCAGGACCTCAAAGGTAGTAATCTCTGGATGGTTTATTGTAGTAATCCCAGTGCCATGTACTAGTAAGGGTAGAAATAGAAAGATAAACAGATGAATACATGACTGAGGAGCTAGTGCAGGGGGAAGGAATTCAAGTTCTTGGATCATTGGAATCTCCTCTGGGGTAGGGCTGATCTGTACAAGAGAGACGGGTTGCTCCTGAACTGGAGGGGGACCAGACGGGAGATCTTCTAGTGTTGCTTGGGAGGGTTTAAACTAGAGTCGCAGAAGGGTGGGGCCCTGAGCGGTAGAATGGCAGTTGAGAAATCAGGGGATAATTCTGTAGCCAATGAGAACAAATTTAGTCGTCAGGATAGACAGGAGCATAGCAAAGGGAGAGGAAAGACCATTGGTTTACACTGCATTTATTTCAGTGCAAGAGGCTTGACAGGTGAGGCAGATGACCTCAGGGCGTGGATAGGCTCTGGGAACTGGGTTATCATAGCCATAACAGAAACATGGCTGAGGGAGGGGCAGGACTGGCAGCTCAATATTCCAGGATATAGATGCTACAGGCATGACAGAGGAGCAGGTAAGAGAGGAGGGGGGATTGCCTTCTTGATGAAAGAGAACAATGGTCATTAGAGAAGATATTCTTGGGGTATCATCCAGTGAGGCCATATAGATAGAACTTAGAAACAAGAAGGGGATGGTCACTGATGGGATTGTATTATAGCCCCCCCCCCCCACCCCAATAGTCCACAGGAATTGGAGGAGCAGACGTGTAGAGAGATTGCAGCTAGATGTAAACATAATAGGGTAGTATTAGGGGGAGATTTTAACTTCCCTAATATTGACTGGGCCATCCATAGTGTAAAAGGCTTGGACTGAGTGGAATTTGTGAAATGTGTCTAATAAAGCTTCCTTTATCTATTAGAGAGGGTGCAACACTGGACCTCCTCCTGGGAAATAAGGTAGGGCAAGTGGTGGGACTGTCTGTTGGCAAGCACTTTGGGTCCAGTGAGCATAATTCTATTAGTTTTAAAATAGTTATGGAGAAGGATATGACTGGTTTACAGGTGAAGGTCCTGAATTGGGGCAGAGCAAATTTTGGAGCCATTAGGGAGGATCTTGCAGAGGTTGACTGGGTTAGATTGTTTGCAGAGAAAGGAGCACCTGCCAAATGGAAAGCCTTTAAAAGTGTGATGTCAACAGTTCAAGGCCTGCACGTTTCTGTTAGAGTGAAGGGGATTCTGAGGGACAGGATCTACCAGCATTTGGAGAGACAGAGTCTGATTGGGACAGTCAGCAGAGATTTGTCTGTGAGAAGTCATGTCTGACAAATCTCTTGGAATTCTTCAAGGAGGTAACCAAGAGGGTAGATAAGGGTAGGGTACTGGATGTTATCTATATGGACTTTGACAAGGTCCCTCACAGCAGGCTTGTTTGGAAGGCTAGATCGCATAGGATCCAGGGGGAGATAGTGGATTGGATTCATAGTTGGCTCAGTGGTAGAAAGCAGAGGGTGATTGTCAAGGATTGATTCTCAGACTGGAGGCCTGTGGCCTGGCATGGCACAGGGGTCAGTGCTGGGACCTTTGTCGTTTGTAACTTTAATAAACAATTTGAATGTGAATGTACAAGACATGGTTAGTGAGTCTGTAGATGATACTAAAATAGGTGGTGTTATAGATAGTGTAGAATGCTATGAAAAATTACAGGGGAATATTGAGTATGTGGGCTGAGGATTGGCAAATGACTTTTAATCCAGATAAATGAGGGATATTGCATTTTGGGCATCAAACCAGGATAGGGCTTGTACAGTGAATGGTAGGGCCCTGTGGAGTGTTAAGGAACAGAAGGACCTAGGAGTGCAAGTGCATAGTTCACTGAAAGCAGCATCACAGTTAGATAGGGTGGTGAAGAAGGCATTTGACAAGCTGGCTTTCATCAGTCAGTGCACTGAGTATAGGAGTTGGGAAGTTATGTTGCAGTTATATAAGACGTTGGTGAGGCCTCACTTGGAGTACTATGTACAGTTTTGGTCACCTTGTTATAGAAAAGATGTTATTATACTAGAAAGAGTGCAGAAAAGATTTACCAGGATGGTGCCTGGACTTGGAGGCCTGAGTTACAAGGAGAGGTTGCGTAGACTAGAACTTCATTCCCTGGAACGTAGGAGATTGAGAGGTTACCTAATAGAGGTATTTAAGATCATGACAGGATTGACAGGGTGAAGGCACATAGTCTTTTTCCCAGGGAGAGGGTGCTAAAAACAAGAGGGCATAGGTTTAAGATCAGAGGCCAGAGATTTAAAAGGGACTTCAGGGCCAGCTTCTTCATGAAAAGAGTGGCGTGTATTTGGAATGAGCTGCCAGAAATAATGGTTGAGGCAGGCACATTTGCAACATTTAAAAGCCAACTAGATAAGTACATGGATTGGAGAGGTTTAGAGAGCTATGGCCAAACATGGGCAGATGGGATTAGTTTGCTGGGTAACCAAATCAGCATAGAGAAGTTGGGCTGAAAGGCCTGTTTCCATGCTGTATGACTCTATGGCTCCATAGCTCCTTTATAGTCCTCAAGCACCCTGTTTGATTCCAGCTTCCTAAGCCTTACATATGCTTCCTTCTCCTTCTTGACTAAATTAACTACCTCTCTCATCATCCAAGGTTCCCCTACCTTGCATTCTTTGCCCTTCCCGCTTACTGGAACACACCGGTCCTGAATTCTGTGCAGCTGGTCTTTAAGCCTCCACATGTCAAATGTGGATTTGCCCATAAACAACTCTTCCCAATTAACTCTCCCTAGGTCCTGTCTGATGCCCTCATAATTAGCCCTCCCCCAATTTAGTACTTACCAGCAAGGTCCACTCTTATTCTTATTCATAGCTACCTTAAAGTTTAAGGAGTTGTGATTACTGTTTCCCCAAGTGTTCACCCAATGAAAGGTCAGTGACCAGACCAGGCTCATTCCCCAGTACAGTAATAGCCTCCCCTCTAGTTAGACTATCCACATACTGTTTCAAGTTTTCTCTTGGACACACCTAACTAATTCTGCCCTACCTAAACCTTTGGCACTAAGGAGTTCCCAGTCTATGTTGGGGAAGTTGAGGTCACCCACAATGATAACCCTGTTGTTTTTGCTCCTTTCCATAATCTGCCTGCATATCTGCTCCTCAGTGACCCTATGGCTATTTGGGGATTCATAGTATAAACCCATCAGAGTGATGGCACCTCATTTTTTCTTTCTTTTTTTTTTTTTGAGTTCTACCCATATAGACTTAGTCAATGAGCCCTCCATTTCTTCCCCTCCAAGTGAAGCTGTGATGTTGTCCCTGACTAGTAATGCAACCCCTCCGCCTCCTTTACCTCCCTCCCTGTCTCTTCTAAAACATTGAAAGCCTGAAACGTCAAGCAGCCAGTCCTCCATCTCTCTCTCAACCAGGTCTCTGTAATTGTCACAACATCATATTTCCACGTACTGATCAATGCTCTAAGTTCATTGCCCTTACTCTTAATGCTCCTTGCATTGAAATAAACACATCTCAATCCACTTGTCATGTTATTTATATCCCTTGGCTCCTGCCTATCCTTCCTTACAGTATTGCTGCTCACAACATCTAACTGAGTTCAATCCTTCCATTCTGTGACCTGGTGCTTTAGCTCCTATCCCCCATCAATCTAGTTTAAATCCTCCTGGGTAGCAGCAGCAGCGAACCCATAGCTTTATGTTCTCTGGCATGCACAGCCTCATCTTCACCAGAGACATCCAGTCCCTATACACCCCATCATGGTGGCCTCACCACCCTCCACTTCTTTCTCGACCAGAGACTGAACCAGTCCCCTTCCACTAACACTCTACTTCACCTGGCCGTACTTGTCCTCACCCTAAACAATTTCACTTTCGATTCCTCTCACTTTCTATAGACCAAAGGCATAGCTATGGGCACTCGTGTTGGCCCCAGCTATGCCTGCCTCTTCGTTGGCTATGTTGAACAGTCTCTGTTCCCAGCCTACTCTGGCCCCATTCCTCAACTCTTTCTCTGCTATATCGACGACTGCATTGGTGCCACCTCTTGCACCCGTGTGGAACTTGACAGTTTCATAAATTTTGCCACTAATTTTCATCCTGTTCTCCAATTCACTTGGACTCTCTCTGACACCTCTCTCTCCTTTCTTGATCTTCCCATCTCCATCTCAGGAGATTCCTTATCCACCGACACCTTCTACAAACCTACTGATGCCCACAGCTACCTCGATTACAGTTCCTCCCACCGTCTCTTGTAAGGATGCGATCCCTTTTTCTCAATTTCTCCACCTCTGCCCCCATAATGAGGCTTTCCACTCCAGGACATCCAAGATGCTCAACTTCTTTACTAACCATCGCATTCCCCCCCTACAGTGGTCTGTCATAGCCTGCACCTCTGTTCTCACCCCCACCCTTCCCAGACCCAACAGGGATAGGGTTCCCCTTGTCCTCGCATTTCACCCCACCAGACTACATATCCAACACATCATTCTCCACAATTCTGCCATCTCCAACGGGACCCCACTACCAAGCATATCTTCCCCTCCATACCCCTTTCTGCCTTTTGCAGGGACTGCTCTCTCTGGCCCCGCCATTGGTGCAACACCTGCTCCTACACCACCTCCATCCAGGGACCCAAACAGTCCTTTCAGGGGAGACAGAGATTTACCTGCACCTCCCTTAATATCATCTGCTGCATTCGGTGATCCAAGTGTAGCCTCCTCTACATTGGCGAGACCAAACGCAGACTAGATGACCATTTCACAGAACACCTTCGCTCCATCCGTAACTGCAAATCTGCATCTCCCCATTGCCAGGCACTTCAACTCCCCCCTCCATCACAGTCATATCAGTCCTGAGCCTCCTCCACTACCAGGAGAAGTCCAAATGCAAACTGGAGGAACAGCGCCTTATTTTCTGTCTTGGAACCTAACAGCATGAACATTGAAACATTGAATTCTCCCACCTTAAGTAATCCCCTCAACCCCACCCGCCCCCCCCCCCAACCATGTCTCTTCTTTTCTTCCCTTTCCCAGCCTCCCTTTTTTCCCCACCCTTTCTTCCTCCTTACCTTTTGACCCATCCCCCGGTGGATCTGCTCTCCCTTCCTCCCCCGCACCTATCACTATCTCTTACCTGCATCTACCTATCATCACCTTGTGTCCACCCTGCCTCCCCTCATTTGTCCACCTATCAGTGCTCTGCTTTTCCCTCCTATATATTGGGCTTCCCCTTTTCCTATCTTCAGTCGTGAAGAAGGGCCCTGATCCGAAACGTTGACTGCCTGCTTTTCTCCACAGAAGCCGCTTGGCCTGCTGAGTTCCTCCAGCATCAAGTGTTTTTTTTAATCTAGATTCCAGCATCTGCAGTCCTTTATTTCTTTAGTTTAGAGAAAGAGGCTAGTGGTTGATAGGTGGAAATAAATAAGGAAATAAAGGGGGAAAAATAGAGACAGATGGAGCCAGGAGGGGGATGGGGAGGGGGAAGGTGGAGACAGAGGCTCAGACAGAGTAGAATCAGATACTGGAGGGATGATGAGCAGATGAGTGAGAGGAGATAGGAAGGGTAGGTCAGGGGAGAAGAAACCCAGAGGGATAGGTGTTTGGGTGATGGGGAGATGGGAAAGGTGAACAAAGGGAGAACCTATACCTTTTCTGTGTAACCTATCACCTACTAGCCCTTGTCTCACCCCTCCCTCCCACCTCTTTATACTGGCTATCTTCCTTCTACACTCAATCTCAATGGAGGGTCACGAGCCAAAGCATTGCCTATCCCTTTGCCTCCACAGATGCTGCCTGACTGGCTGAGTTGCTCCAACAATTTATTTATTTTTCTCCAGATTTCAGCATCTGCAGTCTCTTGTGTCTCAACTATAGAGATTGAGTATGGTGGGAATATAAGGAGGCTTCAAGGGGATAAAGACAAGCTGAGTGAGTGGCAAGAATATGGCAGATGGAATAATATACTGTATTTTTTTTTAAAGAAGTCAGTTCATTCACTTCGGTAAACATAACTAAAAAGCAGAGTATTTGTTAAAAATAAGAGATCAAGGAGAGCTGATATTCAAAAGGATCTAACTGTGCCTGTAGACATGTCACTCAAGGCCAATATGCTGATGCAGAAAGCAACTTAATCCTTTGACTGCGTTATTTGGGATTGTCGGAGAAAAAGATACAACTTTGGAGGCTTCTGATCTACACATTCTGGCTTTTATTTCTCTTATAGCCAGGAGGGCTGTGTTGCTTAAATGGAAGGAAGTTACTCAACCTACTCATGCTCACTGGTTATGGGATGTTATGTCATACCTGAATCTAGGAGAAGATCCGTTGTTCAATTCTTGAATATGACATAGACTTTCAAACCCTGTGGGGACCTTTTTTGAATTATTTTCAAAACCTTTGATTTGGTGGCTAAAGTACAGATATTGGCTGATATCATTATGCCTCAAGGGTCTTTCCTTGTCTTTTTTTTTAAAACCAAACAGCTCCAGTTTTTGGTAATGGGTGTAGATTTTTTTTTTATAATAAAATTATTCCAATTTTTTCTTTATTAACTATCATGTGGTTATTAATTTAGAGTATTGTGATCTCCAGTATGATTTAACACAATGTATTCAGTAGTATTTTTATCCTCTCTTTGATGCATGTACTCTTATTTTTTTGTGGAATTAATAAAAATATTGTAAAAAGGAATGCAAAAGTTACATTGAGCTTTCATTATGAGCAGGTTTAATTACAGGAATAAGAACGTTTCATTGCAATTGTTTAGGACCTTGGTGAGAGTGAACGTGGTTGTTGTGCAATCTTGGTGTCTTTACCTGAGAGGGAATTTTCTTGCTCTGGATGAAGTGCAGCAAAGATTCACTAGACTTGTTCCAGGGATGCCAGGTTTTCTCTACAAGGAGTGACTGTATAGACTGGGACTATATTCTTTAGCGCTTAGAAAAATGAGAGATCTCATTGAAATTTGCAGCATTCTTAAAGTGCTTGACAGGTTATATGCATTGACTGAGGAGTCTAGGACCAGGGAGCATGGTTTGAGAATAAGG
Organism: Pristis pectinata; assembly: GCF_009764475.1. Taxonomy (NCBI): domain Eukaryota; kingdom Metazoa; phylum Chordata; class Chondrichthyes; order Rhinopristiformes; family Pristidae; genus Pristis; species Pristis pectinata. The sequence goes on along the minus strand of NC_067405.1, from coordinate 39,382,858 downwards.
ATTAGGTTGTTTAGGATTGAGATGAGAAGAAATTTCTTCACTCAGAAGACATGAACCTTTAGAATTCTCTATCCCAGAGGGCTGTGGAGGTTCAGTTTTTGCATTCATTGAGACCAGGAATTGATAGATTTCTGGATATTAAGCAAATCAAGGATCGTGGTGCTGGTGCTAGAAAATGGTGCTGAAGCAGCAGATCAGCCACGATATTGATGAACGCAGAATAGGCTTGAAGGGCTGCGTGCCCTAGTCCTGCTCCTGAGTCTCGTGACTTTATGATCTCCTTGAGGTGGATCAGGCATTGCATATATAACGGATCCACTCTTCCCTCCCCCTTCACCCCTCCTGTGCAGGTGGCTGTCCTCCTATTTTGTGCCAGAACTGTTTTAAATTGTGCAATCTGCATTTTAGCGCATTATTCTGCATACAAACCAACAAAGCATCATTTTTAATGTCTTTGTGGTCAATGCCATGATTTTTTTGCAGCAGCAGATTAAACTAGACATAAGAGTTGATTACAGTATGTTTAATGTATCATGAAAGAAACCCAATTTGCAGTCATTGCAGTATTCCATTGGTATGAACATGCTGTCAATGTACACAGAATTGGGTTGTGTAACAGGAACAAAGCAATGTTGAAGTAGCTGTTAATACTTCCCATTGATAGTTATTGATATTTATATTTCAGTTTTCAAATCTCAATATAGATTACCTCCAGCAGAACATCTCTGTGCAATCTCCCAAAATATCAGACCCAAGGCATATACGTCCACATATTTGAATGAATCAAAATGGCTGGTATTGATAGAATCATCAAGAATCTCTGGGGCCATGTACCTGAAAAAAGAATAAAAATGAACTGGTAATATGGGCTTAAATAAATGTAGCCATTCTCTGATTATTTAAACCTTGACAATACAGTGAAAACTTTTCTATTTAAATTAAATCAATTTCAAAGAGCAAAGCTTTTAAACTGAAAGCTTAAAACCTTCAGGAACGTTGTGTACCAATTTCCTGAAAGCCCTTTGCACAAAAAATACAAAATACATCAATGAGGAAGATTTCTTGCATTTAGCATTCACAGCCACTCAATACATACAACCACAATGCAATTTCACTACAAATCTTGAAGGGATGATTAAAGTTTTCCATCAGAGGCCTGGTAGAAATCATCCACATAAACTTACAAAAAGCTTTTAGCAAACTGTCATACAGGAGATTGCGTAAGAAAATTAGGAGCATTTTCTCTGTCTGGAGAAATAAATGAAATTTTCATTTGAAAGAAGTTAGCAAGGAAGCTTTATACAACATTTTTAAAATAGGCATGATAAATTTGATCAGCCCAGAGGCAATAAATCAGTTGTGCATTTCCCAGGATCTTTGCTCGAACCCCTATCCTCACTCCATCCACTGTTCCTGAGGGTATAAGTGTAAGCTACAAAGTTACATTTGCAGGTGCACCAAAATGTATTGCACAATGAAATTAGTGGAAGCTGGCTAATGTCTAATTTTGAAGGCCACTTGAAAGGGTGCACATGTATATAAGAACATATGAATCAAAAGCAGTAGGGCATTCAACCCTTCCAGTCTACCCCAATGGCTGATCTCACTGTAACCTCAATTCAACATTCCTTTGCCATGAGCCTTGGATCTCCATTTTTGTCTGCTTGTTCTAGACACATCAATTGTTTACTGGGTCCCAGAAATAATAAATTTACTCCATGTTAAAGGGACAATCAAAATTCAAGTTGCTATTGTGACTGTGGTAGTGATGAGATCAAGAACAACTTGCAACCAATTAAACAGAATAGATACTGAGATTGTATGGCCAGAATACGTACAATTCACATAAACTAGTGGCCTGTGAGTATTGGATACCGGATGAGATAAGAAAGCTTAATGTTTAAAAACCCTACAGCCTTTAACGTCTTAGGATTTTTGTCCTTTTTCCAAAAAAAGGAATTTTTAAAAGAATTAAAATTGGGTCTCCTCATCTTGAGTGGAAATAATTTTAAATAGAAGTTTGAGGTGATTAGTTGCTATGATGTTGATTTAGCTGTAATGTTTCCCCAGAGTACAAGTATCACATTTGTTGGTTTTGATAGCTGGAAAGTAGTTCACATCCATTTTACCAAAAAGTGTTTTAGACTACTTGTTTGATAACTTACAAAGAGTTACTGGAGAGAGGCTGGAAGAAAAACTACTATAAATAATTACCCAGAGGTTGCAGAAGGGTTTATTATATGAATTCTGAGGATTTTTTGCAGAGGTGGTTGTAGTAGAAATGCTGTAGAACAGATATTTAAGTCACGCTAAAAGATCCACTGATCTGCTGAAGCATGGCATTTGCATCATTATATAATGCGTATTAGTTAATACTGAATTTCATCTCACCTAATTGACTTAGTACATCTTTAAACAAGTGGAGAAATACTTGTGCAGCCAACAAATATTTTATCCAGATTGCAATAGAATATGTCAGACAGGTCTTGGCTCAACCCACACCTTGTGTTCACTCACCTGCCCCATCCCCCATCACTAAATGATCACCACAGATGTACCAATCTTTTACAGACACTGTCACCAAAATCATGTTTCACTGTTCATGAATGCCGCTGACATGCAGAGATATTTTAAACTCAAATGGACTTAATTTTTAAAAACAAAATAATCAAATATAGAGAAAATGGGTTACATTGCAATAAATCAAAATTAAAACCAATTCACAGTTCAGTCTGAATTGAATACATATTTTTATGTTTCTCAGGAGACTGGGAAGGAAATGGTTATGTGGCTTTATTTTCTATACAAAACTGTTGTAGACTTGAATTATCAATGTTATAAACAAATACACTACAAACAAGTTACATTACAATCCCCTGGTTTGTTAAAGCTTGTTTTGCAATGAAAGGCATCAAGTTATGAGATTATGTAAAACCATAATTGAACTATTAAATAAACAAGCTCTAGGTATATAAATGGCAACCTGAATTGACAAGAAACAACAGAACCAGGTTAAACAAGTTCTGCAAGCAGAAGGAACTTGAACCACTTTATTGTAAAATTGGACAAATAGGTTAAAAAAATAAAGCAATATTATATACAACCATAATGAAAATTTAAAATGCTTGTTTTTTTTTAATAAATTTTAAAACAACATACATATATACATAAGCAAAAGTAAACATTTTAATAAATTAAAACAATTTTAAAAATGTAACTTATCTAAAACTTAACTTTGGTCATCACAATTTGAATGAATGAAGGCTCTGTACACCAGGGTTAACCTAGCACAGCTATTCTCCAACAAATTCCCCAGCACAAGTGTTGAAAAATGCTATCATTTTACATTCCAGTACCAGATTCTAAATGGAGGCCAATGTCAAAGCAATCAGGAAAATATTGACAAGCAATGGCTAGAAAGTTTAGGGCTTCAGCATTGCATGCATATAGACGAGAACCTAGAATTTGGTGGCACATACTCGGGAAACTGACAGCATTTCCCCACAAAATCTGGGCCACCATTACAGCTACTTTCTTAAGTGACTCCATAAAATGATTCATTTAAAGGAGCAGCATTGGAAGGTCATTGAAGTTAAGTCTTTGAACTTTTGCTGCTCACTTTCCAAACACTGAACACGTTCAAATGTCAATGAGAACCACCACTGGGTACTATAAATGTTGCAATGCTCTGAGGCAGGGAGGAAGGCCACCAATGCACGAGCATAAAATCAGTCCCAGGAAGAGCAGCAGGCTGCTCCTTGTGTAGCTGAAAGACACACTTAAGAGAAGGCATCAGTATAGAAGGCCATATCACAAGAGCCATCCCTGCCCCACAGAAGCTGTTTCTTTGGCACGACTGGTCACCAGTATCAGAGGTAGCTTAGGGGGTATCAGGTCAGGTGATGGAGAATAGTTGTGGTACACTGGAATAAGACAAGCCTCTATTGGACATACTGGTCCTACTTTACCAGTGACTGCCAAATTGATCACTGCCCTCAGCTACTTTGCCTCTGGATTCTTCTAGGCCTCTGCTAGGTAACTGAACTCAGTTGGCCAAGCAAAAATGCCTCATGCAGATAACCTGTTTATCACAGAGGCCAATTTTATCAACGTTTCCACTGAAGAACTGAGCAGAGGCATGGGCTTGTGGCCCTAAACGGGTTCTCAAAAAAATGTAGAACATCATCAATTGTATACACATGGCAATTAAATTAACCCTGAAGGTTTGCTAACTTTGCATCTTACACTCCATCAACATGCAGTTGGTCTATCATCTTAAGGTATTTCTGCAGCTGCAGACAAGATTCCCATGATGTTATAATGTCTTCAATCTGCAATAGCCCACTTTCCCTGACCTCTTTCATGCTGTCAAACAAACGGAAGCTAGCTGTTTAGAGAGGAGAGACACCTCCTCTAAAGCAAAGTGAAAAAAACTACAGATACTAGAAATCTGAAATATAAACAAAAGATGCTTGAAAAGCTCAGCAAGTGATACAGCAACAGTTTTATTTTACATCTCCTTAAAACTTGTGAGGATCCCAACCAATGGATAGAAGTCTTGAACTTGATTCTATTTGAACAGATAAGTACCTGCAGTTCTGTTTAGAACCACTGCAAGTTCTATGCTATAAATGATTTTTTTTGCTAGATTGTGCACAGAGTATTAAAAAATCAGAATTCACATTTGTGAACTGACACATTAAAGGTCACAAACAGAAATTAATAGCAATTAGTTGTAGGATGTAATGATATTAATTAGTTATTTTTGAACAATTCCCAATATATCAGACAACGTCCTGCAGAGTATAGATCTTTATTCATGGCTAAGGGAATTTCCCTGCAAATGGTGAAATTGTGGTTAATTCAACATTATTTCCCAATATTACAATAGACATTATGTAAATATGTACTTCAAGAACAAATTATCCACACATTAGTTGCATAAACAACATAAACAATGATAGAATTGTTCAATGCTGACTTTAATTTTCCTGTGAGGATAAGCCTCTTGATTTATGTGGCTTTTTCACCTGGAATTTATCAATTATTGATACATAAAAGAATCACTATTACTGAACACTTTCAATTTATTCAATAATGGGGAATCTCCAATTTAAAGATTTGCACATATCTAAGTAAAACTATATAAATAAGTTTAAAAATTTCAACCATACCTCTTGGTTCCGATTCTGTGACCATCAGCAATATTAATCATATCTGTTGAATTGTTCCGCATAGCCAAACCCAAATCAGAAATGGCACATGTTCCGTTCCTTTTCACAAGGATATTTTTTGATTTAAGGTCACGATGTGCTATGGCAGGTTTACCTATTATATAAAATAAGTTCTATTTAAAATGTCATCTAATTACTGATGCTTACATTATAATTTGTTTTCACACAGTGGGCCAAATGATAAGCTTGTGCTTTGGGCTGTGGAGATTCATGTAAAGCAACCATTTTTGGAAATTTGTAAACCTGTAGGTAGTGCATACCTAAATTTACAATATGTGGTGGTGGACAAGACTTCCTTATCTACAGCAGAGATTTGTAACTGTAACCTAGGAAGTTTTGAAAAATGAATTTAATACCGCACATCAGTTTTCTATTACCTGATGGGTGTCTATGCATTGTTGGCATAGACTGTAAGATTTATTCAGTTTTGTACAAACAGGGACTGTTCCTTCAATTCTCTCCATGCATTCTTAGAAAGATCTCAAATGCAACTTAACTTTCCAATTCACACACCAGTCATTTCTGAAGCAAACTGACAATTTATTTTTTTGCGATGGTCCAACATTCATCAGAAACACCAGTAAAAGGATGACTAAAATAAATTTTGCATAACATCTGTCCATTCAGAAGAAAGCTGACATTAATCCCATCAACCCAAATCAGATTCAGAACAAGACCTGCCAATAGTCACAAGGGGTGTGAATTTAAATTTTGTTTACATCTCTTTTTTGTTTATTACTCATTATTATAATTAAAAAAGGCTCAGTTCATTGCCTTCATTCTGAGTAATAATTGGCATTCCAAAATATTTCTAAAATGCAAATATTACTTTGCCACCTTTAACTTTGAGCATATTCCAATGTAATTTAATCCAATCAGGATGTTATATAAAACACTACCTGGTAAAATTCTGTTATAATTTGCAGCAATAAGCAACTATAACACTCATATGAATCATTGTTTAACTTGGAAACAAAAATGTTCTACCTCTTATACCAATTATTTCCATATGAAGATGTGCTAGTCCACTTGCTATAGAGAAGGCAAGTTTCACCATACTGCCTGCAGTCACAGTGGATTTGTTTAAGTAATCAAATAGAGAACCGTGTTTATGGTAATCTAACACAATCCAAAGTTCAGTCCACATGCCATTATCTGATAAGAAAAGAAAACATGAACAATTTAAAAAATTTTCTTGTTGAAATTTATCATAAAGAATAGAGTTCACTAATTTTACATCTCAATTAGGTTTGTGACAAGTAGCCATTACTTGACTGGTAGGTTTGTGACAGGTAGCCATTACTTGACTGAAATGTCACTATTAAGGCAATCAAAGCTTTAAAAAATTGTAATTGATAGGAATACTTTGTAACCGAAGAGAATGCATCTTACTCCAAAAATGCTAAATAATACTTTACAAAGAAGTGTGATGAAATACATATGTTTTAAAGAAATTACCTTTTGGAAATAAAAGTGCCATTTCCTTATGTTACAGTCACAGTTAAGTTCAAATTCAACAAAATAACCTAGGCTTTGCAAATGAATTTAATGCAATGATTAATACTTCAGTTACATATTTTAATCTCAGTGTTACAGATTACAAGGTATTCTGACACCTGTTATAATTATGTTCTGGGTAAAGTAAGAACCGACATCTCACTTGTAAATAAGTGTTGCCTGAAACAGCTGAGTTTTCACATACCATGGGAATTGTATAAAACATTCTCTAAACCAACAATCACGATAAGGCGCAAACACCAAATAGTGATGTGAAATAAAAGGGAAAACAATGAATAGTATAAGTAAAATGAAATAAAGAGATCAATTGTTGAGTTTCTAAAATTGAAATCAAATGTTCATGAGCATGCGACTACAATTAAATTATTTACTGGTCTGCGTGGGTTTCCTCCGGGTGCTCTGATTTCCTCCCACATTCCAAAGACATACAGGTTAGGAGCTGTGGGCATGCTATGTTGGAGCCGGAAGAGTGGCAACACTTGCAGGCTGCCCCCACATTCTCAGTAACGCAAAAAGATACATTTCACTGTATGTTTCGATGTACATGCAACTAGTAAATAAATACCTCATCTTATCTTAGATTATCATTGGACTTGCTGGTGCACAATTTTCTATCACAAATCACTGTGAAAAAAGGATGAACCATGATAATAAATTTGACACAAGGGGGTCTAAATTTGATTTCCCTTGGTTTTCAGGTTACTTTGGATTCAAAATTCCGAACATTGGTTCCCATCACCGTCTAGAAGTGAATTAGTTAGACTGAGAATGCTTGAGGAAATCCGTATCACCCAGGCTAGCCAAGGACAGAAGATTCGATAGGTACCTACATTCCAAGGAACATGCAGATAAGCCATTCCCCACATGTCTATGTTCCAACAGTCAAATATCTGCTTACACTCAAAAGCATCTTCAGCTGCTAAACTATCAAAGATCAGGTGCAGATATCAACAAAAATTATATGCCCCCCCCCAACATCAGTGCTCTTCAGAAGTTGAAACTTTTGCTGTGACATTGTATTGCAAATGTAAGTTTGTATTAGTGGGTAAAGTGATGGCATACATGTTCAGAGCAACAATTTCTACAAAGAAATAAATACTATGAACAAAATACATAAAAAGAACCTGACATGTTCACTAGGCTGTTCTATGTGCCTCTGGGGACCAGCAGGGCCCTGTCTGGTTCACCCAGTTTGAATTACACTAAATAGGAATCTGCAGCAGCACAGGCAGGTTTTGAGATTACACATTCCTATTGGTAGCTGCGCTGTTTTCTCAGTGTTTCTTTTAAACTGACGTACATGATGAAATCAGAGCACAATTATTTTGAATCAGCATGTCAAACTAATTACCACCTTGTAAGTTGTTTTTTTTCTTTCCACTTATCACTTTGTATCTAAACAGAAACAAAATTAAGCTGCATGAATCATTGATCTGATGCAAATTTTGTACAATTGGTATCGTAAATTACATAACTATCTAATCCTCATACTTACTTGGGTAAGAGTTTCATTTTAAAATTCCTTTCATTTAATAAATATATTACCTTTATTGTCAGCAGCAATGAAACCAAGGATATTTTCATGTCGAAGCAAGGCAGTTTGGTAGATTTCAACTTCTCTGAACCATGACTTTTCATCACATGTGAAGAAAATTTTAACGGCTACGTCTTCCTCATTCAACTTGCCATGCCAAACCTCACCAAATCGCCCTTTTCCCACAGTTTTGCAAAGAGTTATTGCCCTAGATATTGTCCTTTGAAAAAGTAGTGGACAACCTGACAAGGAAGTACAAAAGATTTAATTCTTAATTGAACTTCTTCAGCTTTGACTGTCAAAAAGCCCTGCCCAAAAATGCTGAATTTGGTGTCTTCAGAGAAAATTTCTCAGGTTTTTAATACTTCGAGATTTTCTCATTTCATCTAAAGGATACATTGCAAATAATGGAAAGTAAGTATTTACAAATGTAGAGATTACAGTAATAATTATTGTATATTGAACAGGTCACATCAGCATCTGGAAAATGAGGTCGAATGAAATGTGAATAGGAGAAACAGAATAGAAACAATTCTTTTCAAACCAGAAAACTGAGTGATATTTTTTAAAAACTGGCAATGCATCATTAAGTTCAGATTGAATTCAACATTACTTAGCTCACTACATTATTTTTTATTTAAAAACACAAATAAATAATTAATTTGCCTAAACCTTGTGGAAGTTTTTTTTCCGCCATTTAGTAATTCTTTATGCATATCCTCAGTGTTCCATGTTATATATTACATGGCCCAGAAAGAAAATGTGTGCTAATAATAGGTCAGTTCTTGCAAATTCTCAGTTACATTGCCTCTACCATATCACTTCAGCTTTTCCATCTTTGGTGCCCTGTGCCATAATTGGAATCCTGTTGTTTTGTCCTCATTCAGGGCAGAACAATGGGGATAATATCCGAATGAAAAAGCAGATAGGGAGCAGGTTAGATAGGATGCAAAATCAAAAAGAAAGGTTTATATGAAGTTTTTGAGAGCAGGGAGTAAAGTGACAGAATAGAGATACCTGAATTGGAAGATGATGGTTGACTGATAATGCAAATGGAGGACAAAGGGGGTGTCAGGGGAGTGTAATCAGGGGACATATTACCTGTAGGAACTTTGGACATTGAGCACAAACTCAGTTTCAAACTGAAGCTGATCCCACGCTCTTGTTAACAAGATATAGAGATACCTGCCCCATTCTGAGGCAATAGCCACCCAGTTACTGCCAGGTAAAATCAATTAAAATCTTTCAAGCTGTTAGAAATAACGTTTATAGGAACCATTTACAGTGGGTGATAAAGTATCAATGTGTATTGGAGTACTGAATGAACAGAATAACTCATTCTGGAACATTATAGAATAATGGTCTCTTGAAATGAAAAAAAGATAAAAACTAATGGATGAATCCCATGCTATTACATTGCAGAGTAGTTCATAACATAGTATGCAGAGACACCTCTCACCATTAAAAATTGAATAAAATTCTCTTTACGGGAACAAGTTTTGTGTGTTTTTTTCACTATTCTTTTCACCAAAGTTTTCCCAAACTTGTTTCTCGGCTAGGTATTTATTCAAAAAAAGTCAGAGGAACAAGAGCAGGTCAGTCAATCCCTTGTGCCAGTTCTGCCAATCAATCAAATCCTGGTTCTGTAAACCTCAATACCCAAAGCCAGGAGATATATTTTCTCATTTGTGATATTTCCAACCAAATTTAATAGCTTTTTTTTTTGCAAGTGCCTGAGTTTTCCATTATCCTGCATGTGTAGAAATATATTGTTACATGATGCATGAATGGTGTAGCTCTAACTTAACCACTGGTTCTGGACACCCCCAATCAATCTTCTGGTGTCTGCAGAGTACTGATTGGGTTGCCCTACAAACTGCCAGCATGAACCCAACAAAATTTACTTTCTTAATTTGAATTCTTGAACACTGTGATACAATGGCTTAGAAGATGCTGACAAAGGTTGTAATGTGCAAAGCAGCCACCAATCTGTGGTGAAGTCAGGATACAGGAAAGGAAGAGATAACTGGTGAATCCTGAGTTGCCTCAGATTACTAGGCAGTTTGCTCCACTCTACAGTGAGCTTTTTGAAGTGTGCTCTTGCCCTAGACCTTGCTGTGATTATCATGATGTGGCTGTATTGACCCATTAGCCAATGACAACTGAAATTTAATTTAATTGTCCTTTGAACAAGATAATTGTTAATCACTGCCGACCTGCCTTACCCAAAAAGTGTATTCCTCCAGATTGTGAATTGTAAAATGACATTTTCTTAGCTTTTTTTCATTTAATCCAATCCTTATTTATCCTTTCCTTATTTACATAGAAACATAGAAAACCAACAGCACAATTCAGGCCCTTCGGCCCACAAAGCTGTGCCAAACATGTCCCTACCTTAGAAATTACTAGGCTTACCCATAGCCCTCTATTCTTCTCAGCTCCATGTACCTATCCAAAAGTCTCTTAAAAGACCTTATCATATCTGCTTCCACCACCGTTGCCGGCAACCCATTCCATGCACTCACCACTCTGAGTAAAAAACTTACCCCTGACATCTCCTCTATACCTACTCCCCAGCACTTTAAACCTATATCCTCTTGTGACAACCATTTCAGCCCTGGGGAAAAGCCTCTGACTATCCACCCGACCAATGCCTCTCATCATCTTATACACCTCTATCAGGTCCCCCCTCATCCTCCTTCACTCCAAGGAGAAAAGGCAGAGTTCTCTCAACCTGCTTTCATAAGGTATGCTTCGCATTCCAGGCAGCATCCTTGTAAATCTCCTCTGCACCCTCACTATGGCTTCCACATCTTTCTGGTAGTGAGGTGACCAGAACTGAGCACAGTACTCCAAGTGGGGTCTGACCAGGGTCCTATATAGCTGCAACAATACCTCTCTGCTCCTAAATTCAATTCCCCGATCGACGAAGGACAATACACCATATGCCTTCTTAACCACAGAGTCAACTTGTGCAGCTGCTTTGAGCATCCTATGGACTTGGACCCCAAGATCCCTCTGATCCTCCACACTGCCAGGAGTCCTACCATTAATACTATACTCTGCCATCATATTTGACCTAGCAAAATGAACCACTTCACACTTATCTTGGTTGAACTGCATCTGCCACTTCTCAGTCCAACTTTGCATCCTATTTATGTCCCACTGTAACCTCTGAAAGCCCTCTATACTATCCACAACACATCCGACCTTTGTGTCATCCGCAAACTTACTAACCCATCCCTCCACTTCCTCATCCAGGTCGTTTATAAAAATCACAAAGAATAAGGGCCAGAACAGGTCCGAGGTACACCACTGGTCACCAACCTCCATGCAGAATATGACCCTTCAACAACCACTCTTTGCCTTCTGTGGGCCAGCCAGTTCTGGATCCACATTGCAATGTCCCCTTGGATCCCATGCCTCCTTACTTTCTCAATAAACCTTGCATGGGGTACCTTATATAATGCCTTGCTGAAATCCATATACACTACATCTACTGCTCTCCCTTCATTGAAGTGTTTAGTCACATCCTCAAAAAATTCAATCAGGCTGGTAAGGCAGGACCTACCCTTGGCAAAGCCATGCTGACTATTCCTAATCATATTATACCTCTCCAAATGTTCATAAATCCTGCCTCTCAGGATCTTCTCCATCAGCTTACCAACTACTGAGGTAAGACTCACCAGTCTATAATTTCCTGGGCTCTCTCTACTCCCTTTCTTGAATAAGGGAACAACATCCGCAAACCTCCAATCTTCTGGAACCTCTCCCATCTCCATTGATAATGCAAAGATCATTGTCAGAGGCTCTGCAATCTCCTCCCTCGCCCTCCACAGCAGCCTGGGGTACATCTCATTCGGTCCCGGCAACTTATTAAACTTGATGCTTTCCAAAAGTTTCAGCACCTCCTCTTTCTTAATAGCTACATGCTCAAGCTTTTCAGCCTACTGCAAGTCCTCACTACAATCACCCAGATCTTTTTCTGTACTGAATACTGATGTAAAGTATTCATTAAATACCTCCGCTATTTCTTCTGGATCCATACACACTTTCCCACTGCTGCACTTGATAGGCCCTATTCTTTTGCATCTTATCCTCTTGCTCTTCACATACTTGTAGAATACCTTGGGGTTTTCCTTAATCCTGTCCGCCAAGGCCTTCTCATGTCCCCTTCTGGTTCTCCTAATTTCCTTCTTAAGCTCCTTCCTGTTAGTCTTATACTCTTCCAGATCTCTAACATACCTAGCTCTCTGTACCTTTTGTAAGCTTTCCTTTTCCTTTTGACTAGATTCATTATAGCCTTTGTACACCATGGTTCCTGTGTCCTTTCGTGACTCCCCTGTCTCATTGGAACATGCCTATGCAGAACTCCACACAAATATCCTCTGAATATTTGCCACATTTCTTCCGTACTTTTCCCTGAGAACACTTGTTCCCAATTTAAGCTTCCAATTTCCTGCCTGAACAGCTCATAATTCCCTTTACTCCAAGTAAATGCCTTTCTAGTCTGTCTGTTCCTATCTCTCCCCAATGCTATTGTAAAGGAAATAGAATTATGATCACTATCTCCAAAATGCTCTCCCACTGAGATATCTGACACCTGACCAGGTTCACTTCCCAATACCAAATCAAGCACAGCCTCTCCTCTTGTAGGCTTATCTACATATTGTGTCAAGAATCCTTCCTGAACACTCCACCCCATCTAAACCCCTCACTGTATGGAGATGCCAATCAATGTTTGGGAAATTAAAATCTCCTATCACAACAACTCTGTTATTATCACACCTTTCTAGGATCTGCTTCCCTATCTGCTCTTGATATCCCTGTTACTATTGGGTGGCCTATAAGAAACACCCAGTAAAGTTATTGACCCCTTCCTGTTCCTAACCTCCACCCACAGAGACTCCGTAGACAGTCCCTCCATGACGTCCACTTTTTCTGCAGCCGTGATGCTATCTCTGATCAACAGTGCCACTCCCCCACCTCTTTTGCCTCCCTCCCTATCCTTTCTGAAACATCTAAAACCCGGCACTTGAAGTAACCATTCCAGTCCCTGAGCCATCCAAGTCTCTGTAATGGCCACCACATGATAGCTCCAAGTATTTATCCAAGCTCCAAGCTCATCCACCTTGTTCACAATACTCCTTGCATTAAAATAGACACATCTCAAACCGGTCTGAGCACGTCCCTTCTCTATCACCTGCCTATCCTCCCTCTCGTACCTACTATTAGCTTTCTCTATTTGAGAGCCAAACACCTCTTCCCCAGTCTCTCCAGTTCAGATCCCACCCCCCCAACAATTCTAGTTTAAACTGCCCCCGGTAGCCTTAGCAAACCTCCCTGCCAGGATATTGGTCCCCTTGGGATTCAAGTGCAACCCGTCCTCTTTGTACAGGTCATACCTGCCCCAAAAGAGGCCCCAATGATCCAGAAATCTGAATCCCTGCCCCTTACTCCAATCCCTCAGCCACACATTTAACCTCATTCTATTCCTATACTCACCGGCAGTAGTCCTGATATTACTACCTTTGAGGTCCTGCTTCTCAACTTCCTTCCTAACTCCCTATCGTCTTTTTTCAGGACCTCATCCCTTTTCCTACCTATGTCATTGGTACCAATATGTACCACGACCTCTGGCTGTTCTCCCTCCCCCTTCAGGATATCTTGGATACGATCTGAAACATCCCGTACCCTAGCACCTGGGAGGCAAACTACCTTCTGAGTTTCTTTCCTGCATCCACAGAATTGCCTGTCTGCCCCCCTAACTATAGACTCCCCTATCACTAATGCCCTCCTCTGTCCTTCCCTACCCTTCTGAGCCACAGGGCCAGGCTCTGTGCCAGAGACACTGCCACTGTTGCTTCCCCCAGGTAGGCTGTCTCCCCAACAGTACTCAAGCAGGAGTACTTATTGTCAAGGGGTACAGCCACAAGGGTACTCTCTAGTACCTGACTATTTCCCTTTCCCCTTCCTGACTGTGACCCACTTGCCTATAACTCCTTTCTATCACTTCCTCATTCTCCCTGACCATACAAAGGTCATCAAGCTGCATCTCCAGTTCCCTAACATGATCCCTCAGGAGCTGCAGTTCGACACACCTGATGCAGATGTAGTCGTCCTGGAGGCTGGAAGACTCCAGGACCTCCCACATCTAACACCCAGCATAGAAAACCGCACTCCAACTACTTCCTTTCCTCAAATCACCTACCTCTCCTCACCCCTTTACGCCTAAGCCCCTTGAGCCAAAGCCCAATCACTCTGGTCCCTCTCACTCCACTGCCCACTCCAAACGCTGCCCGCTGGATATGGCAGTCCACTTTTTAAACTGCCCGTGCGCTACCCACTGACATCACGTGCCTGCGCAGTCCTGCCTCACTATTCCCGATGACAATTAAAAAAACTTAGCTGTTCCGAAGTCCCAAAGCCTGCCAAAACGAAACCTCCAAAGTTTTTTTTTACTAGCTTTTTATTTGTATATCTTTGCCTTATATGACATTGAATTCACTATCTAATCGCACAGTAGTATAATGGTTAGCATAACACTATTACAACGCCAGCAACCAGGGTTCAATTCCAGCCACTAAGGAGTCTGTACGTTCTCCCCGTGTCTGCATGGCTTTCCTCCAGGTGCTCCGGCTTCCTCCCATATTCCAAAGATGTACAAGTTAGAAAGTTGTGGGCATGCTATGTTGGCACCGGAAGCGTAGTGACACTTGTGGGCTGCCCCCAGAACACTACACAGAAGATGCATTTCACTGTGTGTTTCGACGTACATGTGACGAATAGCTATCTTACATTATCTTATCTTATCCTTTTCAGCTCTAACTTTATTTCACAATCCTTACATCTATTAACCTCAGTGTTCACTAAGGTTCCAGAGGCACCATCGCCCTCATTGTTATCAGATTCCACTCCCAACAACTTTGAGGGCAAATAAACACAGAAAATGCTGGAGGTATTCAGGAGGTCAAGTACCAACTGCAGGAGTTTGGAAGTATGAGCTGTAACTGGATTAATACATCTCAGATTCTGAGAGGTCGTGACAGGGGTCATTTTTATTTCAGGTTACCATCATTTGCAAATAACTTTACCATAGAGACATAGAGAAATACAGCATTGTAAAAGGCTCTTCAGCCCATCATTAACCACCCTTTTACACAAATCCTGCATTAATCCCATTTTTTTTTTATTCTTCCCACATTCTCATTAAATCCCCCCCCCCCCCCCAGATTCTACCACTCACCTACACACTAGGAGCAATTTACAGAGGCCATTAACTGACCAACCCACATATCTTTGCGATAAGGGAGGAAACCTGAGCACCCAGAAGAAACACAAGAGGTCAGCGGGAGAACGTGTAAATTCTACACAGACATCAGGACTGATCCCGAATTTCTGGTGCTGTGAGGCAAGAGGCTTTATCCGCTGCGCCACTTTGCTTCGATAGTTTTTTGTGGGCAGAAAAATCTTTTGAGTTTAAGTATGAAGTATGCAAGAACAAGTCTAATCTACAGGGCACGCTATGATTTGCCCCTTCATCAGCTCCTTAGGCATTAAAGTGCAATTAAAGACAGAATATTTAAAGCAGCTTAAGTGATTAATGCACTGTTGAGAAGGTTAGAGGAGACCCATTCAATTTACTGTTCTTCCTATCTGTCTCATGGCAACCTATGGATTGAAATCAGAAGATTAAATGGATTCCTTGAACACTTTTTAAAGTAGATGATGATGAAATAATAATGTTATGTAAAAAGTATGCAATACTGAACAGCCATGTAGTTCAAAAACATTTAAAGATTATACAAGAGAAATTTTGCTGCACAGCTTGTTACTGCTCAACCGAGTGGTAACATTGCATTCTGTAAAAAGTTGACTGGTTTAAGGCATTTGCAATTCCCTTTCCTCCACCATGATGTCCACAGTGCCTCTGTTCCCCATGATTAAGAACTTGCAAAATAGCTCATTTCTCTTCAATCCCCCTCAGGAAAAAATAAAAATCCTTGAACCATAACACAAACAACTACCACTAAAAGGGATAGAAGAAAGTGACTCTGCTTTGGAAGCAGTGCCATAATTTGACGGTTAAGACACTCTGCAGAGTTGGAAAGTAACAATTACCCACTGCAGCATGGTAATCTCTCACAAATTTGTTGAAAATAATGGATATTTAGAGAATAGAAACTATTAACTTTATCAAATTGATGCAGTGGCAGATACAACAAGATATGCTACAATGTCTTGACAACAATAAAATTCCAAGACCTTGTTAGTATGAAATGCTGGGTAAATCCTAATAAGTACTCTAATCTCAGGCCAAATCAAATGATGCTGAACCTACAAATAAGCTTACAATTCAGGAACTATGCAAACTGGCCACATTCAACAGCTGAGCTGCTCCAGGATGAATAACACATTTGTGATAGAGCATGTGATCTAGCGATTCAGATAAACCTTTTGGATAAATGGGTTTTCATACAAGAGTTGGACTCCCCAAAACACAATAAACTAATGTAAATCACCTGCCTAAGACTGGTCTGAGGATGAATTAAAAGGTATGATGTTACACTTCAGTTAAATAGAGGTTCAGAGATAGGATGAAGGAATCTATAAACGAAATATCAAAAGACACCAAAAGGAGAGGATAAGTATGACATGAGTGAGAGAAGTAGGGGAGTAGTAGAGAAGTGTAGAGTGACAGGAGATGGGCGAGGTCTTAAATGAATATTTCTCATCTCTATTTACTGTGGAGAAGGCTATGGAATTAAGGACAATGAATAGTGATGTCTTGTAACATATCCACATTACAAAAGAGGAGGTGCTGGTGGTTTTAAGCATATTAAGCTGGATAAATCCCCAGGGCCTGACCTTCTGTATCCTAGGACATTGTGGGAAGCCAGGGAAGAAATTGCTGGGGACCAGGCAGAGATATTTTCATCATTGTTAGTCAGGGGTAAGGTACTGGAAGACTGGAGGGTAACTAATGTTGTGCCTTTGTTTAAAAAGGGCTGCAAGGACAAGCCAGGGAACTTCTGAATGGTGAGCCGAACATCAATAGTGGAAAAGTTACTGGAGGAGGTTCTGAGGGACGGGATCTACCTGCATTTGGAAAGTCAAGGACTGATTATGGATAGTCAGCATGGCTTTGTGGGTGGGAAAATCATTCTCACAAATTTGACTGAGATTTATTTTGAAGAGGTGACCAAGAGGATTGACAAGGCCAGGGAAATGGATGTTGTCTATATTGACTTTAGCAAGGCCTTTGACAAGGTCCTGCATGGTAGGCTAGTCCGGGATCCAAGGTGAGCTAGCCAGATGGATACAAAGTTGGCATGGTGGAAGGAGTCAGAGTGTGGTAATGGTGGGTTGTTTTTCAGATTGGATGCCAGTGACCATTGATTAGCTGCAGGGATTTATATTAGTGACTTGGAAGAGAATGTAGTTGGCATGTTTAGTAAGTTTGCAGATGACACCTAAACTGGTTGTATGGTAGACCATGAAGAGGATTATCTAAGATTACAATAGGATCTAGATGAACTAGGGAAATAGGCCAAAGAATGGCAGGTGGAATTTAACTTGGACAATTTGGTAACTGTGGAAGTGAATAAGGAGAAGTAGGAATTGGCAAAACTAAGAGTTAGACCCAAGGGTTAAGGGTGGAAACAGAAGCTATTTGTCCTTGGGTATAGCTGCTCTTTGGAGCATATTGTGCTGGGGAAAAAGGGAGGCTTGCAAGAACCTCTGTTAATTAAGTCTGAAATGTCTCTGAAAACTATTGTGGAATATTTAATGAAGTATTGTAAAAATTAATCTGATTAACACTAACCTTGTAATACCAAAGGCAGGATGAGACAAGGGCAGGACCAATTGATATGATCAAGGAAGAAGAGCAAAGACATTGATTAAATTAACACCTCTGTTGCAAAGATATGGGGAAATGATTGAATAAACAAAAGATATGAGGAAATGATTGAATAAACAAAAGATATCTGCTTTGCTTGATCCGGTAAGTATATAAACAGAGGGAAACTGTGCTTGGGCAGAACAGTCTCAGAGACTTTCAGGGCTGTTCTCCTGATTAATCAGGACTGCTCAATAAAGCTTCTCTCTACTACACCGGACTTCTTGATTTTACTTTGCCTCTACTGTAAGTTAAACCAGAGCAGGACTTACACAGTAAATGGTAGGGCCCTAAAGAGAGTTGTAGATCAGAGAGACCTAGGGGTACAGATACATAGTTCCCTGAAAGTGGCAACACATTGACAAGGCGGTGAAGGTGGTGTTTGGCAGGCTTGCCTTCCTCAGTCAGTGCATTGAGTACAGGAACTGGGACGTCATGTTACAACTGTACAAGTTGTTTGTGAGACCACACTTGGAGTATCGTGTGCAGTTTGGGTCGCCCAGCTACAGGAATGATGTCATTAAGCTGGAAAGGGTGCAGAAAAGATTCATGAGGATGTTACCGAGACTGAAGGGCTTGAGTTATAAAGAGAGGCTGGATAGGCTGGGACATTTTCCTTGGAGCATAGGAGGTCGAGGGGTGACCTCATAGAGATGATATAAAATCATGAAAGGCATAGATAAGGTGAATGGTTACAGTCTATTTTCCAGGGTAGGGGAGTCTAAAACTAGAGGGCATAGGTCTAAGGTGAGCAGGGAAAGATTCAAAAGGAACCTGAGGGGCAACTTTTTCCACACAGAGACTTGTGAGTATATGGAATGAGCTGCCAGTGGAAGATGTAGAGGCAAATATATTTACAACGTGTAAAAGACAGGTACATGGAGAGGAAAGGTTTAGAGGGACATGGTCAAATGCAGGCAAATGGGACTAGCTCAGGTAGGCAAATTGCTTGGCATGGAAAAGTTAGACTGAAGGACATGTTTCCATGCTGTATAACCCTATAAATCTAGGACTCTCAGTGTAAAGGTCACTAAATAGGACAATTTGTGCAAATAAATAATGGAAAATACTTGGATTGTTAACAGAAATGAAAGAGAAAGCAGAATGCGTGGAAATAGATTTGCATCTGTGACAGGTAATGGAGCCAATGGTCATAGGACAGCACGGGGGAAAGGGGAAAATGCAACAGATCTACTGGTTGTCAATACATTTGTGGCTTTGAGAAAAGTAGTGGTTGAGATACTCCTACTTACTCTCATGGTGAAATATACTGTAGATAATCCACAAAGGAAAACAATGGACAGAAAATAGAAAATGAACTTGCATTCATATGGGAATATCGCCTAACTCATATTTATTCATAAACAATGAATTACATTGACAAGTTATGCTTGTTCCTATTTAACCAATAGCAACTGTTATCTTCAACACAGGAAAATGTTGATCTTTAAAAAGAGAGCCGAAGATAATTATTGCTGCAATTAATTTGAACGAGCTAAAAATATCCAAAAGGAAATTTACATCAGAGGAGATTACAATGCTCATATTACATAGCAGCTTTCTTACAAGTAATCTTATATTGACCTACCAGAGCCCGATCCATTTGTCAGATTTGTGGAAACATCCTCCCTTGCTGTAAAATGGCTCAAACCAGGGCCTTCATCGTCATGCCTTGTGTTCACACAGGCAGGATATTGTCTCCAGAAGGTATACACTGTCACCAACAGAGCCAAGCACAAGAACCCCACGAGTGAAATTACTATAGCTGCCAGTTTCGTGGGTCTCCAGCTCGATTCACTATGATGTTTTTCTTTCAAAAAAGAGAAAACAGCTTTTAAGGATCTTTTTAATATATGCTAAATATAACCTTTAAGGTACCAATCATTCTTATTAATTAAAACAACAGGAAGTCCAAACACAGACTCTTGATTTCCAATGTCATTACAATCATTGAATTCACCATTATCTTTTTTAATTTTCACTTAAGATCAGATCTGTTCATTATCACTTTGATGTTTATTTTTGCTCGTTATGTGCAAACTGGCTACATGACTTCTTTTATATCAACCGTGTTTACACTTCAAAATTACTTCATTGATTTTAAATCACTGAAAATTCTGAGGTCATAAAAGATTCTATGCAAATCATTTTTCCTTTAAAACTAGTTTTGCCATACTGTTTCTGCTAACAAAAAGTTACCAAAGTTTATTTATTTTACACTGTGACCAAATACGAAAAAAATGAGAAACTGCATTGTCATAGTGTCCTTCAGTACATTGCGATGTTCCAACTATTTCACAATTATTTGAGAACAATGACCAGATCCAGGTATGATTTCATAATTTCTATACAATATCAGTGATAACATATAGTTTGCAGCTTTTTCTGTGATCATGACTGCCCTCCAGTGGTTCAGTTGATTTAAAATTTTCCATAACACAGCATTGCATAATTCTGAACAGTGAAAATAATTACCACAATGACATTCATTCAAATTGATTTATTTCCAGGTAAGATTAAGCCTGGCTTGTGTACCCATATTTATTTCAAGTGAAAGCTGCAAAAGTGCAAGATTGGCAGCACAGTGGCCCAGCTAGTACAGCAGCTGCCTCGCAGCTTCAGCGACTTGGGTTCGATCCCAACTTTTGGTGCTGTCGGTGTGGATTTTGTCCCTGTGACCATGTGGGCTTCCCGAGTACTCTGGTTTCTTTCCACATCCCAAAGGCGTTCACGTTGTGGGTTAATTTTCTGCTGTAAATTGCCCATGGTGTGTGGATGAGGAATTGAATCTGGGGAGTCAATGGGAATGTTGGGAAAATAAAACGGGATCAATGGAGGATTAGTAATGAATGGGTGCTTGATGAATGTATGAATATGGTCTTGGGAATGAAGGGCATGTTTTCACGCTGCATGATTAAATGACTTTCTGTGCTTCAAGTGGGAGGCTTTTAGAGTGTGATATCAAAAGTCCAGGAGCAGCATGCTCCTGTTAGGGTGAAGGGTAAACCTCGCAAGTTTAGGGAACCCTGGCTGTCGAGAGATATTGAGGTCAAGAAAAAGAAGGAAGCATACATTGTGTCCAGGAGGTCGGGGATGACTGAATCCAGTGACGACTATAAAATGATTAAGAATACTCTCGAGGGAAATCAGAAGGGCAAAGAGAGGATATGAGATGGATCTGGCAGGTAAGGTTAAGAAAAATCCCAAGAAATTCTATAGCTATATTAAGAGTAAAAGGGTGGCCAGGGAGAGAGTAGGTCCCGAGAGTTCAGCAGGGCTGCCTACATCTTGAGCAGCAGGATATAGGTGAGATTTTTAACGAATATTTCTTCTCGGTGTTAACTGAGGAGAAAAATCATGGTTGCTCAAGAGATAGGGAAACTAGTGGAGATGTTCTGGAGAACATTCATATTACCAGAGAGCAAGTACTTACAGCGCTTTAAGATGGATAAAAAATGCCCAGGGCCTGACCGAGTGCACCCTAAGGATTCTGTGGGAGGCTAGAGAAGAAATTGCAGAGGACCTTGCGGAGACTTTTGCTTCATCATTACCCACTGGTGAAGTTCCCAAATACTGGAAGGTGGCTAATGTTGATCCGTTGTTTAAGAAGGGTAGCAAGGACAAGCCAGGGAACTACAGGTTGGTCAGCCTGACATCAGTAGTGGGGAAGTTACTGGAGGAAATTCTGAGGGTCAGGATCTACCAGCATTTGGATAGACAAAGTCCGATTAAAATGAGTCAGCATGCTGTGTGGAAAGTCGTGTTTGACGAACCTTAGAGATTTTTGAAGAGGTAGCCAAAAAGGCAGATGAGGGTAGGGCAGTGGATGTTGTCTATTTGGACTTCAGCAAGATCTTCAGATTATCATCCAGAGGGAAGTATAAGGATGTGCATGAGACCTTTGTGAGATACAGGTCAGTTTTTCAGACTACAGCAACACGCCACGTTGGCCTTGATGTCAGGGTTGGTTCGCAGTGAACGGAGTGCTGCAAGTTCGGGGGGCAGGGGAGGGGTGGGGAGGAGGGGGTGGCTGGAATGAGTAAGGGAAGTGAAAGAGTCAAGGTGGTCAATGTCACTTTAGCACTTAGCATTGAATAAATCTAGAGAGGATAAGAGACTGGGGACGGTTCAATTGGATCAGGAGTTCTGGAGATGGGAGGAAGGGTGCGCAGTCAGGTGTGAAGACTCCTGTCTAAAAATATTCAGTAAGGCTTTTGACAAGGTTCCACATGGCAGGCTGGTCCAAAAGGTTAGAGCCTATGGGATCCAAGGCAAGTTGGCAAATTGGATCCAAAGCTGGTATGGTAATAGGAGGGCAGGGGTTGATGGTGGAGGGTTACTTTAGTGATTGGAAATCTGTGACATACTTAAATGTTTTGAATGTGAATGTAACAGCAACGTAGCACAATAACATGAAAGTTGGTGGTGTTGTTGACAGTGATGAGAATAGTTCTCAGCTACAGGAGGGCATTGATCAGTTGGTAAGATGGGCAGAGCAATGGTAGATGGAATTCGATCCTGATAAGTGCAAATTGATGTGCAAGTGGGTAAGGTGGTGAAGAAGACATATGGGATACTTGCCTTCATTAGCCAGGGCATGGAATAGAAGAGCAGGAAGGTTATGGTACAACATTATTTAACGTCGGTTAGAACACATCTGGAGTTGTGTACAGTTGTGATCACCTCACTATAGGAAGTATGTAATTGCAATGGAGAGGGTACAGAGGAGATTCACATGGATGTGGCATGGGATGGAATGGTTCAGTTATGAGAAGAGATTGGATAGACTTTTTTTCCCCTTTGGGGCAGAGGAGGCTGAGAGGGCACCTGACACAGGTATACCAAATTATAAGGGGCGTAGGTAGAAAGAAACCCTTCTGCAGAGGGCGTCTATAAAACCTAAGGGGACAGGTGTCAATTAAGGGATAAGGGGCTTTGAGGGGTCTGAAGAAGAAACTTTTAATCTTTTAGGGTGGTTGGAATCTGGAATGTACTGCCGAGGCAGGGTTCTTTCACCGTTTTGTATCGAAGCAAGCACTTGAATTGTCAAGGCGTACAGGTCTACTGACTAAGTGCTAGTAAATGGGGTGAGTATAAATACATAACTGACAATCAGCATGGACATGTTGGGCTGAAGGTCCTGTTTCTGTGTAGCATGATGCTTCGACTGTACGACTTTATGAATGGACACAGAGGCGGGGGCTGCAGTTAAAGAGTTTAAAATTACATTGGGCTTGGAATTCATTAAGATGAGGATGTTATCAGGGCAAAACTGTGTTTGGGATCTGAGAGGGGAAGATCAGAAGGAATGGTGAAAACATAGTAGGGGGTCACACCAGGGGGATAGATGGGGTCAAAGGTAACAAATGGGTTACAAGTTCAGTGCAGTTGATGTGTTCTACATGGACTTTAGTAAGGTCTTTGACAAGGCCCCAAATGTGAGACTAGTCAAAAAAGTTACAAGCCATGGGATCCAGGACAAATTGGCAAATTGGACCTAAAACTGGCATGGTGGTAGGAGGCAGTGTGTGATGCTGGGGGGTTATTTTTGTGATTAGACGTCCGTGACCAGTGGTGCGTCACAGGGATCAGTGTTGGGACCCTTACTGTTCGTCATATAGATTAACAATTTATTTCCGAATGTAATAGCTATGACTAGTAAGTTTGCAGATGAAGTGATAATTGCTGATGCTGCTGAGAGTGAGGAGGATAGTCTTAGGTAACAGAATAATATTGATCAGTCAGTAAAATGGGCAGAGCAATGGCAGATGGAATTTAATCCTGATCAGTGAGAGTTGATACAGTTGGCAGGACTAATACAGGATGTATATACACAATAAATTGTAGGGCCTTAGGGAGATCATTGAAGGACTTGGGAAATGAGGAATGTCTACGAGATGGCATTTTAGAGCAGCTTGTAGTTGAGCCCTCTAGGGAAATGGTAATTCTGGATTTGGTGTTTTGCAATGAACCAGATTTGATTAGGGAGATTAAGGTATAGGATCCTTTAGGAGGCAGTGATCATAATATGATAAAATTCACCCTGCAGTTTGAGAGGGAGAAGCTAAAATCGGATGTATCAGTATTACAGTTGAGTACAGGTAACTACAGAGGCATGAGAGAGGAGCTGACCAAAGTTGATTGGAAGGGGACCCTAGCAGGGATGATGGTAGAGCAGCAATGGCAGGAGTTTCTGGGAGTAATTCAAAAGACACAGGATCATTTCATCCCAAAGAAGCAGCAGCATTCTAAAAGGGAGGATGAGGCAAACGTGGCTGACAAGGGAAGTCAAAGACAGCATAAAAGCAAAAAGAGAGGGCATACAATATTGCAAAAATTAGTGGGAAGCTAGAGGATTGGGAAGCTTTTAAAAACCAAGAGAAAGCAACTAAAAAAGCAATAAGGGGAAATATTAAGGTAAGCTAGGCAATAATAAGAAAGAGTATACCAAAGACTTCTCAGATATATAAAGAGTAAAAGAGGCAAGAGTGGACATCAGACCACTGAAAATGACACTATCGTAGTAGCAGCAATGGAGAACAAAGAAATGGCGAATGAACTGAGAAGTATTTTACATCAGTCTTCACTGTGGACGACACCAGTAATATGCCAGAAGTTCTAGAGAGTCAAGGGGCAGAAGTGAATATAGTCGCTATTACTAAGGAGAAGGTGCTTGGGAAACTGAAAGGCTGGAAGGTGGATAAGTCACCTGGACTGGATGGACTACACCCCAGGGTTCTGAAAGAGGTAGCTGAAGAGATTGTAGAGGCATTAGTAGTGATCTTCCAAGATTCAGGCATGGTTCCAGAGGACTGGAAAATCGCAAACGTCATTCCACTCTTTAAGAAGATAGGGAGGCAAAAGACAGGAAATTATAGGCCAGTTGGCCTGACTTCAGTGGTTGGTAAGGTTTTAGAGTCCATTATTAAGGATGAGATTTCAGGGTACTTGGAAGCACATGATAAAATAGGCTGAAGTCAGCATGGTTTGCTAAAGGGGAGATCTTGCCTGACAAATCTGTTGGAAGTCTTTAAGGAAATAGCAAGCAGGATAGACAAAGGAGAGTCAGTGGATGTTGTTTACTTGGATTTTCGGAAGGCCCTTGACAAGGTGCCACACGAGGCAACTAAACAAGATAGGAGCCCATGGTATTACAGGAAAGGTACTAGCCTGGATAGAAGATTGGCTGACTGGCAGAAGGCAGAGAGTGGGACTAAAGAGGGCTTTTTCTGGTTGGCTGCTGGTGACTAGTGGTGTTCTGCAGGGGTCAGTGTTGGGTCCGCCACTTTTCACGTTATATGTTAATGATTTGGATGATGGAATTTGTGGCCAAGTTTGCAGATGATACAAAGATAGGTGGAGGGGCAGGTAGTGTTGAGGAAGCAGGGAGTCTGCAGAAGGACTTGGACAGGTTGGGAGAATGGGCAAAGAAGTGACAGATGGAATACAGCACAGGGAAGTGTATGGTCATGCGCTTTGGTGGAAGGAATAAAGGCGTAGACTATTTTCTAAACAGGGAGCGAATTCAGAAATTGAGATGCAAAGGGACTTGGGAGTCCTAGTGCAGGATTCCCTAAAGGTTAACTTGCAGGTTGAGTCGGAGGTAAGGAAGGCAAATGCAATGTAAGGTGTTGGTCAGACCGCATTTGGAGTACTGTGAGCAGTTTTGGGCCCCATATCTAAGGAAGGATGTGCTGGTGTTGGAGAGGGTCCAGAGGAGATTTACAAGAATGATCCCAGGCATGAAAGCCTTAACGTATGGGAAGCGTTTGATGGCTCTGGGCCTCTACTCGCTGGAGTTTAGAAGGATGAGGGGGGGATCTCAGTGAAACCTACCAAATATTGAAAGGCCTGGATAGAGTGGACTGGAGAGGATGTTTCCACTAGCGGGAAAGTCTAGCACCAGAGAACACAGGCTCAGAACAGAAGGATATCCCTTTGGAACAGAGATGAGGAGGAATTTCTTTAGCCAGAGGGTGGTGAATCTGTGGAATTCATTGCCACAGACAGCTGTGGAGACCAAATAATTGGGTACATTTAAAGCAGAGTTTGATAGGTTCTTGATTAGTAAGGGCGTCAAAGGTTACGGGGAGAAGGCGGGAGAATGGGGTTGAGAGGAAAAAAATAAATCAGCCGTGATCGAATGGTGGAGCAGATTCGATGGGCCAAGTGGCCTAATTCTGCTCCTACATCTTATGGCCTGCTTATGGATATTGCCAGGACTTGAGCTTTAGGGAGAGGTGGCTAGACTAGGTCATTACTCCTTGGAACGCAGGAGAATGATGGGTGATCTTATGGAAATTTATAAAATCATGAGGGGAATAGATAAGGTGGATCAATATGGTAGCAGTCTTATCCCCAGGGTAGGGGAGTCCAAAACTACAGGGCAGAGATTTAGGGTGAGAGAGGAAAGATTTAGCAGTGATCTGAGGGCAAACTTTTTCATGCAGAGGGTGGTGAGTGTATGGAATGAGCTGCTAGAGGAAGTGGTTGAGGCAAGTACAATAGTACCATTTAAGAAGCACTTGGATAGGCACATGGAGGGGCAGGGCTTAGAGGGATATGGGCCAAATGCAGGAAATTGGGACTAGATGGGTGAGCACCGTGGATGGCATGGACTCATTGGGCCAAAGGGCCTGTATCCATGCTGCATTGCTCTATGACTCTAAAATCGATAGATTACTGGTTCGGTGTATCTGTTTTAAAATTACTGACCTGAAATTTGCTATTGCCAGGACAGAGAAATAGGAAGCAATCACTATCATTACACTGTAAAACTAATATCAGATTTTTTATGTTTGTAATCATGAAGTTAAAACCAGAAAATTGCAGCTGTCACTATTACATTCGTCCACATAGTGCATTATTGCAGCCTTTGTAAATAATTAGTATAGAATCAGTGATGTCATAAAGTCATACAGCATGGAAACAGGCCCTTTGGCCCAACCGGTCCATGCCAACAAAGATTCCCATCTCTGCTAGTCCCATTTTGGCCCATGTCCCTCCAAAGCTTTCCTATCCATGTCCCTTTTAAATGTTATTAATGTACCTGTCTCAACCACTTCCTCTGGCAGCTCATTCTATATAGTGACCATACTCTGGGTGAAAATGTTGGGCCTCCTATTAAATCTCTCCTCTCTCACCTTCAACCTATACCCTCTAGTTCTTGATCCCCCAACCCTGGGCAAAAGACTGCACATTATCCCCATCTATGCCCCTCATGATATTATATACAACTATAAGATCACCTCTCATTCACTTATGCTCCAATGAAAAAAGTCCCAACCTGCTCAACCTCTCTCCATAACTCATTCTTTTGAGTCCTGGCAACATCCTCATAAATCTCCTCTACACAACCTCGTATATCCTCTCTGTGATGCAATTTGATATTAGTGCCAACAGTTTTCTTTTTATTAATGCACTATCCTTACTGTAACAACCAATGAATATGTTTAGCCTTGTTGCAAGGGGCCTAAATAAGTCTGTGATCAGCATAATTATCAACAAGGTCACTCCATGGTTCTGAGAAACTAAATTATATTCATGTCATTCCTCAAAATGATTTAAAATTGTATTGTTTTTATATTTTATCTTTGCAATAAGCCCATTCCAACCTTTATTTTATTTTCTGTAAAAGGTGCCTTTCAATTGTGTTTGCTCTGTGTGAGAATCCTTTAATGCAATCAATACCATCAAGCTGGCTGAGCAGAAACTATGGCAAGGCATCATGGATCCTGAAAGCTGACACCTGATTGCCAATCCTGGTTGAAAAGGAGTTTGTGCCACAGAATCAATTTAATCTTGACTAGCATTCTTAGGACATTATAGTCTTCATTTTCTGACCAAAATTAGAAGAGCTCCAGACTTACAAATGTGAGCCTCCTACAGAATGAAATTGGAGAAGCTCCAGTTCTCCCGAGACTGTGCTATTTAAAGGGCCAACACTGTTTGCTTTGTTGTCATGGAAACAGTCATTTCCTAAGAGTTCAAATATAACCTTGCACGTTTGCCATGACTGCTTTCCCAGTCAGGGTCATGGTCACTTTCTGCTTCCTGTGCTCAAGATCATTCCAAGCTGCTGCTGATATCTGTCACGTCTCAGAATCTGGTGCTCACTGCATCAGGAAGGTCACCCAAACTCCACACAAAAAGAGGCTTTCACCTGTGTTTCCTTCAGCAGAAAAAGTGGGCTGAGTTATCTGCATTGCATGCTTCCCCAAAGTGCAGGCATTCTTTTCCTTACAGAGATCCGTCTGCAACCTTATATCAGTAGGTCCTGGCTGCAGCTCTGGCTGATCTCCTAGACCTCTTTTCCCAAAGAACTTGTGTCCTGCAGTCATTGTCCTTCACCAAACTCCAGGTACCTTTGAACTGCTGGAAGCGTTCTTCCACCCCCTCCCATCAAAGTGACCACCATTCATTCAGTAGTAATGCTCCTCTAAAGCTGGGAGTGTTGCTCATATTGCAGTTTGTCCCTTTAGGAGCTAGATGCAAAGATTGCACCTGGTGGAACGCATGCTGACAAAATTGTGAAAACTTCCAATGATTAGAACATCTTTCTGGAACTGACAACCTCAATTTCAAGGCAGCACTCTATAGGGAACACTGCAAAGCAGCAGAGAGGCAACTCTCAAACATTTCCAACTGAAACATAAGAATCACAGTAGACTATGTAGTTCCTTGGATCAGTCCTGCAAATTAAGTAAGATCATGTAGAAATAAAATCATGCTAATTAATATCTGACAAAATGATTTTTAAATTTAGGAATAAGATGTAATGAATGTACCTTTCGGCAATGGTAGCTGTGGATATATATCATTGCAATAATTGGTGTCACAGCAGACAGTTTTGGAAATGTTTTTTGCACTGGCACAGAGAAAAGGTCTGTCTGCTGGAATCATTTCTTGTCGATGTACACAGGTCTTCCAGTGTTCCACTTTTCCATGTGAAAGAATGGTTAAAGCTAAACAAACTCCATCTGTTTCGCAAGTGTGGTTTTCACTCACACAGCTGGTGCAATAGCATTTCAGACCTAAAACAATGAAAATTAACAGACATTGTAACATAAGTGGACAAAGGATTCAGAGAAATAGGCCAACTAGCAATGTTCCATACAGAGGTAGTGCCTTATGCCATAAGTTCAAGACAACCCCTTTAAATTCAACTCCATGTAATTTCCTGAGAAAGGTGACAACCCAAGGCTTCTTTGGTGTGGGTTGGGATTGGTTAGGGAAGAAAAATGGAAGTTCTTCTCTAAATGTCCCTCACCTCGTTCCCTGCCCTTGCTCCCTAATCAAAACCACTTCGTGAAACCATTTTTAATGAAACAAAGTACTACTTCAGAGTGCAACATGAAATGTTAGGCAAGAACAACAGAACTCGCATAAGCATTAGATGAAGAATTATGGAGTGTGCAGGATTATCCATCGACCTTACCCTGGCTTTATATTCAGGAATTAAGATTTGATCTTGATATCAATTCTGGGGGCACCATGTTAAATGGACTTGGACAATCTCAATCCAGTCCATAAAGGAATGGACTTGCAACAGGAGAAGCAGAAAGTTAAGCACAGGAAAGAACTTGAAATTGAGCCCAAAATATAATCCAGGGACATAATGCTACCAGTAAATTCTATTGGTGAGAATCAGCACGGAACAAGGAATGAATTTCTTTTACCTGTAAAACTGAACTTGGATTCCTGTTGAATACAAACCAGCTCCTGGATTCTGAATAAGAAATTTGAAGGAGTTAAATCAGTCATGGAAATCAGACTGCAAGTGAGCCAACTGAATGGAGGTAGAGTACAGACAACCTGTCCAGGAAATGTGTGACTGAGGTAAGAAGCTTTGGTAGGGTACTGTGGGCCCAAACTCTGAAGTTATCCAATTGCCAAAGAGGGGCAAAAATTAAGAAAATTCATTAGAAATGGCATTGAATTTTCACTAGCAATAGAAGAGCCTCAGAAAATTGTGAGTGGGAGGAGAAAGAGGGAGACACATACTATGACACAACTTGGAGACTAAAAAATGCTGACTGACTGTCTTCTTTCCCCAGATGAAAACAACAACAAACAGAAAAAAGGGGGACAATTAAAGGTTTTCAAAAAGTGCACCACTAATTGCCCCTCATGACCATTCTACAACCACCAAAGGTGCACAACCTAGTGCTGCCTTGTTGTTGCTATGCATTTAAAGTACACAAAAAGGGCTGCAGGTAATCTTCTGGCAGATGACAGTAATCATAATACCCCCATCATAATGAATTATCAATTAACATTTTTTCTTTTTATATAAGGGTCATAATACATATTTTGCTATAAACTCGTGCATCAAATGTTAGATACTTATTAATGTGGATCTGTATATCCATTGTTACTGTTTGAAGCATGGCTTAATGGCCTTTTGCGCATAAACATTTGGAAATGAGCAACCTACCATACTAATTGAATCAAGGATGGGCAACAGTTTGTGGAAAAAAAAACAGAGCAAAAAGCTCAGTTTTTGGCAACTGCTCTTCTTGGATGATACTGTGTTTACCTCTAATTCATCTGTTAAACTGCAGAACAAGACGAACACATTTTCTTATGCATGCACCAAATCCAGCATGGTAATCAATGTCAAGGAAATAGTAATCATTCAATGGAAAGAGCCAACAAAATTTCAAATCAAGTTGTACTTACCAATAACTTACTCAATTTGCTCTTTGGCTCCAGAGCGCCTTGCATCTTTGACCCAAAGATGGAAACAAAACCAGTTTTGTAAGTGATTAAATATATATGCCCTTGATATCAACATAAAATCTGACCAACTATGAAACCAAGGAATATAGGAATCCAAGTAAAACTAATGTTATTTGGGATCAGGAGGCAGGTTGGAGGAGTGATGGAAATGATTAGGAACTCTTCATTGGCTGACATCATTTGTAGCACAAAAGAAAGATGCTTGTGGATATTGGAGGCTAATTATCTCATCCTCAGGACATTATTGCAAGTGTCCTCCAGAGCAGCGCGTTAGGCTCGTGTACTGCCAGCTGATTTATTAGTATGTTTAAGTATAATTCCCTGCATTTTCTTTCAGTTTTAAGCTTTACCAGTTTTATGTTAAGTTTTTAGTGCACAGTTTTGTTTTGCAAATGTTCTTGCTAATGGAGGGTGTGCAATAAAGGCTTACTAGACTGGACTGACACACGAGGAAATTGGGTCATCCAATGCGTCAGTCCAGCCAACCCAGTCAGGCCAACATTTACTGAATCAGGAGGCTCTCATAGAAAAGTATAAATTTCTAGCAAGACCAGATACAAGGAGGACTTTCCTGATGGCTGGAGCATCCAGAACTAGAGCCCACAGCCTCAGGATATAGGGTATTCCATTTAAACAGAAATCAGAAGAAATTTGAAATAAGAGCAAAAAGTGCTGGAAATACAGAGCAGGTCAGGCAGCATCTGTGGAAAGAGAAACTTAACATTTCAGGTCCAGGACCCTTCATTGTGAGTTCTGATTTCAGATTTCCATCATCTGCAGTACTTCTGATTTTCATCAGGAGAAATATCCTCACCTGGACACCATGAACCTGTTGAAAGCTCTACTACAGTAGGCAGTAGATATCATCATTAAATAAATTCAAGAAAGATGTGGATGTGTTTCTTAAAATGTGACCCAAAGCAGTAGTGTTGCAAATGGGATTGTTTAGGCAAGTACGAATGTTAAAGCAAGCAAAGCATGTTCAGTGGACAGGACAGGCAGGGGCTAGACAGGGAGGGAGGCAGGTCTGAGAGAATAAACTGCATTTATTTTCATGCAATAAGTTTGACAGGTAAGGCAGAGGAACATGGGACTGGAATATTATAACCATAAAAGAAACAAGTTTGAGAGAGGGGCAGTACTGACAGTTCAATTTCTGGGCACACATGCTACAGACATGATCAAGGAGAAGGTAAGAGAGGAGAGGGAGTTGCATTTTTGATTAGGGAGAACATCACAGCTGTGCTTAGGGAGAATATTCTTGGGGGAATCATCCAGTGAGGCTATATGGGTGGAACTTAAAAATAAGGGGATGATCACTTTGCTGACACTGTATTATGGGCCCTCCAATAGTCCATTGGAACTAGAGGAGTAGATGTGTGAGATGAACGCAGGTAGCTGTAAGGATAGTAGGGTTGTAATAGTAAGTGATTTCAACTTCCCTCATACTGACAGGGACTGCCATACTGCAAAGGGCTTGAATGGGGTGGAATTTGTTAAATGTGTTAAGGAAAGTTTTCTCAAGCAATATGCTGATGGCCCTACTAGAGAGGGGGCAACACTGGATCTTTTATTGGGCAGTGAGGCAGTCCAAGTAACTGAATTGTCAGTGGGGGAACACTTTGGGACCAGTGACTATAATTCTATTAGTTTTAAAATAATTCTGGAAAAAGATAGGGCTGATCCACAAATTAAAGTCCTCGATTGGGGCAAGGCAAATTTTGGGCAAGAGTTGACTGGCAGAGACTGTTTTCAGGCAAAGGAATATCTGGCAAGTGGTAGGAGTGAAGCGCAAGACCGGCAGGAGTAGGGAACCCTGGTTCACAAAGGATGTTGAGGCTCTGGTCAGGAAAAAGGAAGCATATGGCAAGTATAGGCAGCTGGGATCAAACAAAGAGATTTAGGAGTTCACTGAAAAAGGAAATCAGGAGGGCAAAAAGAGGACATGAGATAGTTCCAGCATATAATGTAAAGGCAAATCCAGAGAGATTCTACAAGTATATTAAGAGCAAAAGAGTAACTAGGAAGATAATAGGTCTCCTTGAGGATGTTACTAGGACTGCAGGGCTTGAGCTATCAAGAGTGACTGGATAATCTGGGACTTTTAATCTGGAGCACAGGAGGCTGAGACATAACCTTAGAGGCTTATAAAGTCATGAGGGGCATAGACAAGGTGAATGGTTGCAGTCTTTTCCCCTGGGTAGGGGAGTCCAAAACTAGCAGGCATAGGTTTAAAGTGAGAGGGGAAAAATTTGAGAGACCCGAGGGGAAACCTCTTCACACAGAGGATGGTTCATATATGGAAGGAGCTGCTAGAGGAAGTGGTAGAGAGGAGTACAATTGTGACATTTAAAACACGTTTGAACAGGTATATGGATAGGAAAACTTTAGAGGGATATGGGCCAAATGCAGGCAAATGGGACTAGCTCAGGTGAAGATGAATTGGGCTGAAGGACCTGTTACATGTTGTACCTCTATGACTTTATGACTATTTTTATGATATGAATCTGATATTAATAAATTTTGTGTATATACATCCTTAGCCTCTCCCACCATAGATGAGATATTAAAAATTAAGCTTTTTCTATAATGAATGAACATGTAGGTTTTATTTATTTAAGAAATATAACTCATGATACAAACAATGTGCATTTATATATACTTCCTTAAATGAGGTTGAACATCGCAAGACAGAGTATGTGAGTAGTGGATCTCATCTCTTCTCAGTCTATTCTAGAAGAAGGAAAGTTGATGCAAATCATCAGTGAATGAGGTCTTTATTATGCTTTTTATTAAATTAATAATTTGAAGAAGGATAAAAATTGGGATCACATTTCCATGATGTGGTTTACAACTTCCAACTTCTAAATTATTAGGCCTGCACTTGGATTGGACACCATTACTAAGATACGATCCATTTAGAATCATAGAGTCATAGAGTATGGAAACAGGTCTTTCAGCCCAATTGGTCCATGTCGACCAAGATGCCCATCCAAGCTAGTCACATTTGCCTGTTTTTGGCCCATATCCTTCTAAATGTTTCCTATCCATGTACCTGTCCAACTCTCTTTTAAAAACTGTTATTGTACCAGCATCAACCACTTCCTCTGGCAGCTCATTCCATATACAGAGCACCTTATGTGTAAAAAAAAGTTTCCCCTCAAGTTCCTGTTAAATCTTCCCCTCTCAGCTTAAACCTATGCTCTCTAATTCTTGATTCTCCACCCCTGAGAAAGGACTGAGTGCATTCACTCCGTCTATGCCCCTCATGATTTTATACACCTCCATAAGATCACCCCTCGGTCTCCTACGCTCCAAGGAAAAGTGTTCTAACCTGTCCAACCTCTCCCTATAACTCAGTCCTTCGAGTCCTGGCAACATCCTTATAAATCTTTTCTGCACTCTTTCCATTTTAATAACATCTTTCCTATAGCAGGGTGGCCAAAGGTGAACACAATAATTCAAGTGCGGCCTCACTAGCATCTTGTACAACTATAACATAGCCTCCCCATTTTCTGTACTCGATGTCCCGACCGATGAAGGCCGGCATGGCAAAAGTCTTCTTCACCACCCTGTATACCTGTGACTCCACTGTCAGGGAACCAGATACCTGAACTCTGAAGTCCCTCTGTTCTACAACACTCCCCAGGCCTTCGCATTTACTGTTAAAGTCCTACCTTGACTTGACTTTGCAAAATGCAACACCTCACACTTATTTGAATTAAACTCCGTTTGCCATTCCTCGTACCATTGACCCAGCAGATCAAAATCCCGTTGTAATTCTCTATAACCTTCTTCACTGTCTACGATGCCACCTACTTTAATGTCATTTGCAAACTTACTAACCATGCATTGTATATTCTCATCCAAATCATTGATATAGACGACAAACTACAATAGGCCCAGCAGCGACCCCCGAGGCACACCACTAGTCGCAGGCCTCTAGTCCGAGAAACAACCTTCCACCATCACCCTCTGCTTCCTACTATCAAGCCAATTGTGTATCCAATTAGCCAGCTCTCCCTGGATTCCATTTGATGTAACCTTCCAGGTCAGCATACCACGTGGAACCTTATCAAAGGCCTTACTGAAGTCCATATAGGCCATGTCTACAGCCCTGCCCTCATCGACCTCCTTGGTCACCTCATCAAAATATTCAATCAAATTTGTAAGATGTGAACTCCCACACTCAAAGACATGTTGACGACCCCTAATTAACCAGTCTTTCCAAATGCAGGTACATCTAATCCCTCATAATCCCCTCCAATAATTTGTCTAGCAAAGATGTTGGGTTCCAGGTTTTTATTTGCAGCCCTTCTTAAATAAAGACACAATATGCACTACCCTCTAGTCATTCAGCCCTTACCCATGGCTAACAATGATACAAAAGATACAAGCGCCTGAAAGCATGTACCACCTGGCTCAAGGACAGCTTCTACCCCGCTGTTATAAGACTATTGAAGGGTACCCTGGACTCTTGACTACACAATCTACCTCATTATGACCTTGCACCTTATCGAATGCCTGCATTGCACTTTTTCTGTAACTGTAACACTTTATTCTGCATTCTGTTATTGTTTTACCTTGTACTACCTCAATGCACTGTGTAATGAATTGATCTGGACGAATGGAATACAAGATAAATTTTTAGAACATAGAATAGTACAGCACAGGAACAGGCCCTTCGGCCCACAATGTTGTGCTGAACCAATTACATTAATAATGAAATGCTCAACTAAACTAATTCCTTCTACCTACACAATGTTCATATCCTACCATTTCCCTCACATTCACGTGCCTAAGAGCTTCTTGAACACCTCTATCGTATTCATCTTCACCAACACCTCAGGCAGCACATTCGAGGCAGCCACCACTCTGTGTAAAAAAAAACTTGCCCCACACATCTCCTTTGAACTTACCCCCTATCACCTTAAAATGCATGCCCTCTGGTATTAGACATTTCAACCCTGGGGAAAAGATAATGACTGTCTACTCTATCTATGCCTCTCAATCTTATAAACCTCTATCAGATTTCCCCTCAGCCTCCGCTGCTCCAGAGAGAACAACCCAAGTTTGCCCAACCTATCCTCATAGCACATGCCCTCTAATCCAGGCAGCATCCTGGTAAAACTCTTCTGCACCCCCTCAAAAGCCTCGACATACTTCCTATAATGGGGCAACCAGAACTGAATGCAATACTCCAGATGCAGCCAACTAAAAGTTTTATAAAGCTGAAGCATAACTTCCTGACTCTTGAACTCAATGCCTCGACTAATAAAGGCAAGCATGCCACATGCCTTCTTTACTGCCCTATCAGCCTGTGTAGCCACTTTCATTGTATCTCAGTGCATGTGACAATGAAAAACCAATTTACCAATTTTATCTCAGCCTGGGCTTCCACAATTTCTTCTCTAGCCTCCCACAGCATTCTTGGATATACTTGGTCATGCCCTGGAGATTTGTCTACCTTCATACATTTTAAGATGTCCAGCACCTCCCCTGCTATAATGTGGACTATCCCCAAGATATCCCCATTAACTTTCCCTAGTTCCCAAGTCTTCATGTCTTTCTCCACAGTAAAAACAGAGGAGAATATTCATTAAGGACTTTGATCTCCTGCAGCTCCACACATAGATGGCCACTTTGATCTTTGAGGGGCCCTATTCTCTCCCTAGTTACTCTTTTTCCCTTAATATACTTTTTAAAAAATCTCTTTAGATTCTCTTTAATCTTCTCTGACAAAGCTATCTCATGCCCCTCTTTGCCCTAATAATTTCCTTCTTGAGTGAGAGGCGAGTGAGCGGAAGCAGCCAAGGAGTTCCAAACAGGTAAGATTTTTTTTCTTCTAATAGTTTGGGGATAACGGGGAGTAACTGCGCAGGTGCATGACGTCAGTCGGTAGCGCACGAACAGTTCAAAAAGAGAAGGGAAGTCTTTGGCATTTTCGATCGGGAGCGAAAGGCAAGCGAGTGGAAGCCACCGAGGAGTTCCGAACAGATAAGTTTTTTTTTTCTTCTAACAGTTCGGGGATAGCAGGGAGTAACTGCGCAGGCGCGTGACGTCAGTCGGTAGCACGCGCACAGTTTAAAAAGAAGACTGCCATATCCAGCGGGCAGCAGAGTGAGTGGGAGCAGAATGTTTTGGGCTTTGGCTCAAGGGGCTTCAGCGTAAAAGGGCAAGGCAGGTGAGTAGCTGGTAGGTAAAGGTAAGGTTTACCTATTATCTGTTATAGATTTTTGAGGAGGATAAGACTAGGTAGGGAAAGAATTAGTTCAGATGGAGGACATGGTGGTGTGCTGCAGCTGCTTGATGTGGGAGCTCGTGGACCTTGCTGTGGTGCACGATGACCATGTCTGCAGTAAGTGCATGAGACTGGAGGAACTTTGGCTCAGAATTGACAAGCTGGAGTTGCAGCTTCAAACACTGCAAAGCATCAGGGATGGAGAGAGTTATGTAGATACTGTACATTGGGAGACAGTCACCCCCCTTAGAGCAGGTACTTCTGGGGTCCAGGAAGTAGATAGGAGGGTGACTGTCAGGTCAGAGAAAAGGAAAAAGAAAACGAACATGCAGATAGTGCAGAGGACTCTGGAGGCTGTTCCCCTCAATAACAAGTTTTCCGCTTTGGAAACTGTTGAGGGGGATGACCTGCAGGGATCAAGCAGCAGTAGCCAGATCTCTGGCACTGGGACCGGTCCTGCTGCGCAGAAGGGAAGGGAGGAGAAGAGGAAGGCAGTAGTGATAGGGGACTCGATAGTCAGGGAAACAGATAGGAGGTTCTGTGGCAGTGAGCATGAATCCCGGATGGTATGTTGCCTCCCAGGTGCCAGAGTCCAGGATGTCTCTGATCGGGTCCACAGGATTCTTGAGCGGGAGGGAGAACAGCCAGAAGTGGTGGTTCATGTTGGTACCAACGACATAGGTAGGAAGAGGGATGAGGTCCTGAAAAGTGAGTTTAGGGAGCTAGGCAGAAGGCTGAAGAACAGGACCTCAAGGGTGGAAATCTCAGGATTGCTGCCAGTGCCACGCGATAGTGAAGGTAGGAATAGGAGGAGATGGCAAATGAATGCATGGCTGAGAAGTTAGTGCAGGAGGAAAGGTTTTAGATTTTTGGATCATTGGGATCTCTTCTGGGGAAGGTGGGACCTGTACAGAGAGGATGGGTTACACCCGAACCCAAGGGGGGCCAATATCCTTGCAGGCAGGTTTGCTAGGGTGGTTCGGGATGGTTTAAGCTAGTTTGCAAGGGGGATGGGAACCGGAGGGGTAGGTCAGAGGAAGAAGGGGATGGGGAAAAAGTCAGATCTAACATGTAGAGAGGCTTTGAGGAAGGAGAAGCAGAGTACAGGGTATAAAAGTAGAAAGGTGGATGAGCTAAAGTGCACTTACTTAAATGCAAGAAGTATCAGGAATAAGGGTGATGAACTGAGAGCTTGGATAAGTACATGGGACTATGATATCGTGGCTCTTGCAGAGACTTGGCTGACACCAGGGCAGGAGTGGATATTGAATATTCCTGGTTTTCAGTGTTTTAAAAGGGATGGGGTGAGGGAAGAAGAGGAGGAGGGGTGGCGCTACTGGTCAGGGATACTATTACAGCTGCAGAAAGAGTGGATAATGTAGAAGGATCATTTATAGAGTCAGTATGGGTGAAAGTTAGGAACAGGAGGGGAGCAGTTACTCTACTGGGAGTATTCTATAGGCCCCCCCCCGTAGCATCAGGGATACTGAGGAGCAGATTGGGAGGCAGATTTTGGAAAGATGCAAAAATAACAGGGTTGTTATCATGGGAGACTTCAACTTCCCAAATATTGATTGGCACCTGCTTAGTGCCAAAGGTTTAGACGGGGCAGAGTTTGTTAAGTGTGTCCAGGATGGATTCCTGTCACAGTATGTTGACAGGCTGACTAGAGGGAATGCCATATTAGATCTAGTTTTGGGTAATGAACCAGGTCAGGTGACAGATCTCTCGGTGGGTGAGCATTTGGGGGACAGCGACCACTGCTCCACAACCTTTAGCATTGTCATGGACAAGGATAAGAGCAAAGAGGACAGGAAGATATTTAACTGGGGAAAGGCGAATTATGAGGCTATAAGGCGAGAATTTGAGAGTGTAAATTGGGATGACATTTTTGAAGGGAAGTTTACAATGGAAATGTGGTTGATGTTCTGGGATCTCTTGCAGGATGTTAGGGATAAGTTTGTCCCAGTGAGGCAGAGAAAAAATGGCAGGGTGAAGAAACCATGGGTGACTAGAGAGGTGGAACAACTAGTTAGGAAGAAGGCGGCAGCATACATAAGGTGTAAGCAGCAAGGATCAGACAGGGCTCATGAGGAATATAGAGTAGCAAGGAAGGAACTTAAGAAGGGGCTGAGGAGAGCAAGAAGGGGATATGAAAAGGCTTTGGCGAGTAGGGTTAAGGAGAATCCCAAGGCTTTTTTCTCATATGTTAAGAGCAGAAGGATGGCTAGACTAAAGGTTGGCCCAATTATTGACAAAGGTGGGAAGATGTGCCTGGAAGCTGTGGAAGTGGGTGAGGTTCTCAATGAATACTTCTCTTCAGTATTCACCAGAGAGAGGGGTCTTGATGACACTGAGGACAGTATTGGTAAGGTTAATGTTCTGGAGCACATAGATATCAAGAGAGAGGATGTGTTGGAGCTGTTAGAAAATATTAGGACAGATAAGTCCCCAGGGCCTGACGGAATATTCCCCAGGCTACTTTGCAAGGCAAGGAAGAAGATTGCTGAACCATTGGCTAGGATCTTTGAGTCCTCGTTGTCCACGGGAATGGTACCGGAGGATTGGAGGGTCGCAAATGTTGTCCCCTTATTCAAAAAAGGTGGTAGGGATAGATCAGGGAATTAGAGACCAGTGACCCTTACATCTGTGCTGGGCAAGCTGTTAGAAAGGATTCTAAGAGATAGGATCTATGAGCATTTAGAAAATCATGGACTGATTAGGGACAGCCAGCATGGCTTTGTGAAGGGAAGATCTTGCCTCACAAGCCTGATAGGGTTCTTTGAGGAGGTGACCAGGAATATTGATGAGGGGAGTGCAGTAGATGTGGTCTACATGGATTTTAGTAAGGCATTTGACAAGGTTCCACATGGTAGGCTTCTTCAGGCATTTGCCCTTCTTTCTACAGGCAAGCCAAGGGATCCAGGGAGGCTTGGCTATGTGGATTCAGAATTGGCTTGCCTGTAGAAAGCAGAGGGTTGTGGTGGAGGGAGTGCATTCAGATTGGAGGGCTATGACTCGTGGTGTCCCACAGGGATAAGTTCTGGGACCTCTACTTTTCGTGATATTTATTAATGACTTAGATGAGGGGGTAGAAGGGTGGGTTAGCAAGTTTGCAGACAACACAAAGATCAGTGGTGTTGTGGATAGTGTGGAGGGCTGTTGGAGCTTACAGAGGGAAAATGATAGGATGCAGAGCTGGGCTGACAAGTGGCAGATGGAGTTCAATCCGGAGAAGTGTGAGGTGGTACACTTTGGAAGGACAAACTCCAAGGCGGAGTACAAGGTTAATGGCAGGATTCTGGGCAGTGTGGAGGAGCAGAGGGATCTGGGGGTTCATATCCACAGATCACTGAAAGTCGCCTCACAGGTGGATAGGGTAGTTAAGAAAGCTTATGGGATGTTAGCTGTTATAAATCGTGGGATCGAGTTTAAGAGCTGCGAAGTAATGATACAGCTCTACAAAACTCTGGTTAGACCACACTTAGAATATTGTGTCCAATTCTGGTCGCCTCATTATAAGAAGGATGTGGAGGCATCGGAAAGGGTACAGGGGAGATTTACCAGAATGCTGCCTGGATTAGAGAGCATGGATTATGGGGAGAGACTAAAGGAGCTAGGGCTTTACTCATTGGAGAGGAGGATGAGGGGAGACATGATAGAGGTATACAAAATATTAAGAGGAATAGATAGAGTAGACAGCCAGCGCCTCTTTCCCAGGGCACCAATGTTCAATACAAGAGGACATGGCTTTAAGGTAATGGGTGGAAGTTCAAGGGAGATGTCAGAGGGAGGTTTTTCACCCAGAGAGTGGTTGGTGCATGGAATGCACTGCCTGGGGTGGTGGTGGAGGCAGATACGTTGGTCAAGTTCAAGACATTGTTAGATAAGCATATTGAGGAATTTAAAATAGAGGGATATGTGGGAGGAAGGGGTTAGATCGTCTTAGGCATGGTTTGAAGGTCGGCACAACATGGTGGGCTGAAGGGCCTGTATTGTGCTGTATTGTTTTATGGTTCTAGTATACTTCTGCATTCCCAATGCACTTCCAAGTTTTCACTTGATCCCAGCTGCCGGCACCTGGCCCGTACCTCCTTCTTTTTCCTTGGCCAGGACCTCAATATCTCTCATCATCCAGGGTTCCCTACTCCTGCCAGCCTTGCCTTTTACTCAAAAAGGAACATATGGACCTTGAGCTCTTGCTATCTCACTTTTAAAAACTTTCCACTTTACGGAGGTCTCTTTACCCGCAAACAACCTACTCCAATCAATCTCTGCAAGCTCCTGTCTAATAGTGTCAAAATCTGTCTTGCCCAGTTCAGAGCTTACACCTGTAAACCAGTTCTGTCCCTTTTCATATCTATTTTAAAAACTAATAAAACTATTATCACTGGTCCTAAAGTGCTCCCCTACTGTCACCTCAGTCACTTGCCCTGCCCTATTACCCAAGAATATGCCGAGCTTTGCCCTCTCCCTCAAAGGGCTCTTTGTTTATTGCCTGAGGAAACTTCCCTGAACACACTTAAATTCCACCCTTTCTAAGCCCTTAACACTACGGCGGTCCCTATCTACATTAGGAAAGTTAAAATCCTCCACTATGACAACCCTATTATTCTTGCAATTCTCCACTATATCCCTGCACATTTGTTCCTCTAATTCCCCTTGACTATTTGGGGGCCTAAAGTACAACCCCAACAAGGTGATCATCCCCTTCTTATTTCTCAGTTCCACCCATAAAGCTTTATTGGATGATTGCTCAGTAATTTCATCTCTGACTACTGCTGTGATGTTCCACCTTATCAAAAATGCAACTCCTCCCCCCTTTCCTCAACCTCTATCCCACCTAAAGCACCCGTACCCTGCAACATTAAGCTGCCAGTTCTGCTCGTCCCTTAGACACATTTCTATAATAGCCATAATGTCCCAGTCCCACATACCTATCCTGAGTTCATCGGCCTTACCTGTCAGACCTCTTGCATTGAAATAAATGCAATTTAATCCAACAGACTTTCTTCACTCACAGCCATGCTCCTGCCTGTCATACCTATTCAATTTGCTGTCACTTACTTCCACATCACTTTCCAGCCTCTCATTTGCCTCCCTGCTGCTAAGGATCCCAACCCCCTGCCAATCTAGTTTAAACCTCCCTTGTAGCACTAGCAAATCTGCCCACCAAGATATTGGTTCCCCTCCAGCTCAGATGCAACCTCACTCTCTCAAGCACAGGTCACTGCTGCCCTAGAAGAGAACCCAATGGTCCAAAAATCTGAATCCCTGCCCCTTGCACCAATATTTCAGCCACACATTCATTTGCCATCTTCCTATATTGCTTATTGCTACCCTCATTGGCACATGACACGGGAAGTGGTCCAGAGATTACTACCCACCAGGTCCTACTTTTTAACTTCTTTCCTAGCTCCCTATATTGCAAGACCTCATCGTTTTGTCCTATCAATGTTTATTCAGCACAGCTGGCTTTTGTTCCCTTTAAAAACTTCAAACGGGTCTCTGGCATTGGTGCATCTCAAAAACATATTCCAATCCCATAAATTTCAGTGGGTTTCAGAGATAGTCTGGGGTTTCGGACAGCAGAAAGGCAGCTTTGGGTTGGGAAAATTTAAAATTTTATGTAGGGAGGGGGCAAATTTTACCAAACTACTGTCAAGGGAATAACGAGACCAGTTTTCATTCTGACAAATTTGATTGTAGCGCGTGTGGAGGAAGTAAACTGGGGAGCGGGGGGGAGGTCAGAAAATAAATTCAGATTCCTGATACAAGTGCATTGAAAAATCTATAACATAGTCATGCAAATATCACCTGGAAAAAGTGTTAACAAATGAAACTTCATCTTGAGCAGTAGCAGGAAGCTTTTTTTATATATATATATATATATATATATATATATATATAAAAGAGGCTACTTCTCGTTACCAGCAATTACTTTACAGTTTGTATAAGAAGCTGCTGGATCGGACTATCGCACCTGTACCTGTGGAGAGGAGCTAAACAGCAGCACAGCAGTGTATCAATGTGCAAGTTACGTTCAAAGATCACGACTTTTTAAACTACAAAGTCTGAGAGAAGCTATGTATATAACCACAACGTCTTACCTGAAGTTAGTCCAATACAGCCAAGGAGAAGAAGCCAATGCGCACACCTCCGACTCGCCATGGGGCATATTAAAGGGCAGTGAATGCAAGGCTGGAAGATGACTTACTGTGACCAATGCTCCCTCCTTTCCCCTCAGGTTACAGCGATCATTCAAACAACCCCATGCACTCTGTACCACGCAGGCTCCAGACCCCTCTCAGCGCGGAGTTGTTGGACGGGGAATGTGTGTTCAGTGGTAATCAGATGACCCAAGATCTCAGGTAAACGTCAGCAAGAAAGGGGGCATTCCGCTCCGCTTTTCACGGGGACGAATAGTTTCTGGGACGTGGGCGGGTCCCACTGCGCACACCTCTTCAACATCATCCTAATCCAAAGGATCCAGCACCACTTCATCGCATGAGGTCTTTCAAAAATAAAGTTGGAAGGAGAGTTGATAAAGATGTACAAGACCATGAGCGAGTTAAGTGAGACAGAGGGAATCTGTTCCGATTAGCGGATAGTTCAACGACCGGGGGATGTAGGAAAGTGATGGCCAAAAGATAGAGAAGGGAAAGTCTTGCGCGGAGGGTGACTATGATCCCCAATGTGTTAACTGCTAGCGTTACTGAAACGGCGAAAACTTTCAAAAGGGAGTTTGGAAGGATTGGAGCGATTTTTACTTTATTTACACGACACCAGAAAAGAGTGTCGGTGTGTGTGTGGGGGGGGTGGGGGGAGGGGGTAGTTGTTAGAAAGAACAGGACTGACTAGATCCCTCTAGAAGAGACAGGTTGGACTCTGAACCTACCGGGCTCCTGTGCTACAAAGATTCCTGAGTTGCAGGTGTCACACCTGAGAGCGTAGCCCCCTGTGGGCTCTTAAAACAACTGGATATCCAACTGACAACACACGAACTGGTAGACCAAATGCCAAAATGAAACCAGC
This sequence comes from Pristis pectinata, assembly GCF_009764475.1. NCBI lineage: Eukaryota > Metazoa > Chordata > Chondrichthyes > Rhinopristiformes > Pristidae > Pristis > Pristis pectinata. The sequence goes on along the minus strand of NC_067405.1, from coordinate 39,338,654 downwards.
AAGCGCCAGCTACCTGGATATAAAGAGAGAGTTCGCTAATGCCGACACTCAACTGGCAAGCGGCAGGAAATAGCCAAAGAAAAATAACTAAAAGTTTTAACTTTGAGCCTCTAATTTTAAGGTTACCGAAAAATCATGCCCATTTAACATAGAAAACAAAAACAATATAGAGCAATTCTCTACGGGAATGAATAGTGTACATTGGCTTAACTTTTGTTTTAAAAACGTTTTGTACGATGTTTCAGATACCTAGAAAACATCGTGTCTGACAACAAAGTGATAATGATGGCAAAATAGACAGCTCTCACCATTACATTATAAAAATAACAGCAACTTCCAGTAGTTAAATGCAGAAAACCAAAAGCTAGTTCCCTGCCCTCCACAGAAAGCACTTGTGCAATTGTCACGGATCCAATTAAAATTACAATAGAATCACTGATTCTGTTAATTTATACCATTCTAAAGAGTACATAACATCTTCAGCCTCATTCAATGACATGTAACCGGATTTTTAAAATGGTGTACAAAGACCTAATCTGGTGAAGATCTCTAGCCCTGAAAATTGAATTTGTAACATGAATGTTATTTTCCCAGAATAATACTTTACTTGAAAACTTCACAGCTTTAAAAAAAATAAAATTTTGTTTTAATACCATTTTCAGTTCCAATTTTCATTTTTACTTTCTGTAAAACATTTGAAAAATTAATGTTTGCCCTGAGAATTGACAGCTCTGACAGCTTGATGACCCTGATGTCAATGGATACTATAAAATACCTGTAAGCTGGTACAGATACCCATCACATCTGAAAAGTGGAAAACTAGACCACACAGCCCATTTAATCTTTGAGGACAGGGTCTCCATAAGATCAGGATTTAATGCAATCTTTTTGCCATTCTGGAAAATCCAGGCCACTATGATTCATGGGTTTGAGTTTAGGTTTTCAACAACAAACTACTGCATTATTTACGATAACTTTTTGTTTAGTATTGGTTAAAACCACATGGAACATTTGCTGATGTTCAGCTGTTCATCCCCCCTCAATCTAAAATATTATAGAGTGCCTTTTACATCCATATTTTTTCCCAGTTTCTGCTCTTTATTCTCTTTCCAAGCCATTTCATTCCTTGCTATCTATTTCCTCTCCCAATCTCTTCTCCTCTTGCATCCATTCTTCACTTGATCTCCCAGTCCTTTCCATAGTCCCCTTTGGTCACCACCCATCTCAATTTACCCTCTTGTTCATATCCACTGATTACTATTCACAAATATGACTTACTCTTGGCATTGATTCAATTAGATTAGTTTCTGAATTCTACATAAATGAACACCTGTTTTTGTAAAAATTCTGGCTAAAAAGACAGAAATTGCTGTTAACATTCATAGCAGAATGAAGGGGAGATGGGCCAGTCTTTTGAACGTCCTCATAAAACATCAGGAGCAATGATAAACATTTATTAGGGCAAACAAGTCCACATGCTCAGTGGTACAGGATCAGATGTACAGGTAAGTAACACGAGACAGAACTGGAAAGACATTGGTAAAGAAGCTGTTTTCTGTTTTAGAAATAGCCAATGAAGAGCTTCTGTGCTTTTGTTTTGCACTTGTCCTCCAATGACCTGATCTTTAGTTTCAATTGTACTATTGGAGATGGTCCAGAATGCATTTACCAGAATGAATCACAGAAAGGTTACAGCAGGAAAGACTCTGTTCATACACCAGTTCCATGTTACAGCAATCTAGTTACTTCCATTCTCATTCCCTCTCCCCATAACCCTGTATTTATTTCTCTTTCGAGTCCTGATCTATTTACCCTTTGAATGTCATAAATGAATCTGCCTCCACCACTAGCCTAACACTCACTGCATTTAAAAGAATAATCCCTTGTGTCATTTTTGATCCCTTTTCCAGGAATCTTCATTCCATGTCCTCTGGTTCTCGACTCTTCTGCCAGTGGGAACAATCTCTTTCCATCTAGATTCTTCATGATATTAAAATCCACCATGAAATAACATCTTCTATTCCAAAAAGAACAACCCTAACTTCTTTGGAGTTGGGCAGCATGGGTGCAGCAGTTAGGCTGCTGCTCTCAGCTCCAGGAATCCAGGTTCAATCACAAACCCATGTGTTGTCTGTGTAGTTTACATTATTCTCTCCATTACTGCCTGCATTCCTCCCCAAATTACATGGATGTGCTGGAAAGTTAATTGGTTACTATAAATTACCCCGCAGTGAAGTTAAATGACAAAAGAATCAAAAAAGGATTTGGCGGACAAGAAAGAGATTACATTGCAAGGCTGCAGGGAACCAAGGAGGGGTAACTGGCCTGGTGGGATTACTCTGCTGGGAACTGAGGTGCACCCAACGAGCTGAATGGGCTCCTGTGTCACAATAAATAATCCATGTGACTCAAGTCCCTCCTCACTGGAAGCTTTCTAGCAACTTGCTTCTGCACCTCACTAAGGTTTTCACTTCTATCTACAAGAACTGCTCAAGGTGTGGCCAAACCAATATTTCACAGAAGATTCATTATGATTTCTTTGCTCTCACACTTAATGGCACCATTTATAAAAGTCAAGGATTCCCTGTACTTTTTTTTAAGAAACTTGTTTCAATTTCTCCTGCAACTTTCAATCATTTTTTTTTCACTCTACCCCAAATCTCCATGTTCTTTTATTCACTTTCAAATTGTACCTTTTAGTATTGCCTTGGATTCTTTATACCAAAATCTAACACTTCACATTAAATCTCATCTCCCATGTGCTTGCACATTCCACCAATTAATCTATTAGTCTTATTATCATCTCCAGAGGAAATATGCTTTCCAATTTTGTACCATCTACAAATTTGTAAACTGTGCCCTTTACTCCCAAGCCCAAAGTAGCGAACCTGGTACTAATCCCTTGGTGTGCGTCAGTCACGTACAACATGGAATCATTCCCCACTACCGATTCCTTTCCCTGATCCAATTCTCCATCCATGCTGCTCCAGACCTTTTATTGCACAGGCTTCAGTACTGATGACAAGCCCATAATACAGCACTTTGTTTGAAATTTCATATAAGGCACATTAACTGCATGTCCCTAATTTGGCTTCTATTACCTCAAAAAAAAAATGCTCTTAACAAAAATTGTTTTTTTTTTGAATGAGGCCCAGACTCCTGGTCTCCATTTATGTTCTTGCAGGAGGTAAAGCAACAGGAGTGAACCTTTGAGGAACCATCTTCACCAGGAAAAAGATAAATTGAAGGACAGGAACAAGGCCTCCACTTACCTTACAGGAGGAATGTTATCAGGGATGCAAACATTCTGATATGCAGATCTATGGGAGTAACAAATTGTTCTCTTTGCAGCAGAGATTAAGTGAAGAGCTAATATTGCTCAGCATGAATGATTTTGATGAGAGAAGCTAGGGAGAACTCCTTTCCATTAGCAAAAGAATGGTAAGGAGAGAACAAATTCACTTCATGGTCTTCATTCGGTGATGGCTTTAATGGAAAGAAAAAAGGGGATCTGTATGTCATGGAAATAGTTATTGGCTGACCATCATCCTTTTATCATTTCATCACGTTCAAAATTAACTCTGATTGCAGATTTGTGTACCCAAATTATATAGATACTTAGAGTAGATCTGAAAGAGTTACTTTTATTTTTTAAAAAACATATTAGGTCATTACTGTTGAGATAGAAAATCGTCAAGGGGTTATTAGTTGCAAGGGGAATGGTGAGATAAATTCATCTTATCTACTGGACAAAGGGCAGAGAGGATATTTACTTTTACATTATGGAAATTGTCGTGATTTTGTTGAAATTTCAACTCAGAATTGAGTGCTAGTAAGATCAGAATCTCCCAATCTTGCCTGCTGAGTTTAGACAGTGGAAACTAATGGAGGAGTTTGCTTAGATTCCCCAGAATTGACTCTGGAGTACCTTACTCTTGGATTCTACATTCATTGCAATGGCAATTGCACTCCTGTGAAAAAGATAAAAATAGCTACATTACTTTATTTAAAAATGCAAATGAATGATTTTAATTTTTAGTTCAAGCTGATTTCGAAATGAAAATTTAAATACCCTTTGAACATTTCCAAATTATAGGAGTATTCAGAAATATTAAAACACAGTTTTAACAGGTAACAAGCAGTTAGCATTGCTTTGCCTTCTATCAAAAGGTGTCCAAAGGAATTTTGTAGGCTTGCCCTGGTGTGGGCTTCCTATTACGTCATTAGAGACCTATGGGCTTCCCAGGGTCTCATTACTCACTCCAGGATGTTTGTGGCCAATGATTTCAACTATATCAATATTTAGCTGGTAAGTTTAGGGCAATGGAGTTTGCAAGTAAGGAGTACAGGCAGTGGGCCATACTGCAAAATTTGAGCCAAAAAAAAATGTAAGTTCACTTCTCATCTTGTTTTGCACACTTAACATTAAGACTTGGTTTGAATTGCCACACAATCCTTTTTTCAAGATTGAAGAAATACACATACAAAATCCACAAAGTATAATTCCCATTCTTTACTAAACACTACTGTACAGATGGTTAGAGAACAGCCTAAGTGGTTGGAAAGGCCATCCATTTATATATTATATTCAGGACAAAAAACTACCCATGTTCCATCCAAGATGTTCCCTTGACTGCGTAACACAAGTGCACAATTAAGGTTATGTTGATTTTCATTCTGTAGCTGAGATGGTTTCCCACTTGCCTAGGGATGGCCACGACAGCACCTTGTTTGACACTTATCCATACTGGGACTTTATCTGTGGTGGACCCATTGGTTAGGATCATGGCTTGCAGACATGGATGGCTTCTAATTTCAAAGGGCAGATACATTTGAGTAGGATTCCATTTACCACTCGGTTGATGTGTTCAAAGGCTTTTGGAAGATCAGAGAAGTCTTGTGTACTTGTTGGTTCTGGTCCATTTTTTGGGGGATTTTCCATGCAATGAAGATCATATCCCCATTGTGCTACATGATGGAGGAAATCCAAAGTGCAACATTGGAAGGAGTTCTTTAACCACTGAAGGGAGATAACAGAGGAGAATTCTCTATGGCAGAAACAACAGAGACCTTTCTATAATTACCACAAATTGGACATGAAGGTCACAATGTCAGTCCCTCAGATCCATTGGAACACACTCCTCTTTCCAAACAAGGGAGAGGAAACCAGGAATTTGCACCAGAATGTACTTCAACACCATATTTTAGAACTTCAACACCATATTTTAGAACTTCAACACCATATTTTAGAACTTCAACAGACACCTTGTTTTTCAGCTGAATGGCTTTTCCAACCATTTGTTGTTTCCAACCATTTGTTGGGCTGGAAGAGTGCCAGGATTGCAACATTTAGAGTGTAGTGGGATGGAGTCAGGAATACTTGGGTCAAGTACAGTGTTTAGGATGAAATGATATTCAAAGTACTCCTTCCAGCAGACACTGACTGTCTCCCTATCTTTGACTGGCTCTCAGCAAGGTGGTTCCTTGGCTACCTGGGCAATGAATGATCTCAACCACACTGAATAACCCATGGGTTATTAGGAGTTGGCGGACATCCTGTGTTCTTTCCACGAACAATCTATTCCTTAGGTCAGATGTTTTTTGTTGGACGATGGATGTGAATTTTTCTCCCATTTCCTGTCCAAGAACACCTTGTTTGTGTGATTAATTAGCTCGTCTATTTCCGACTCAGTCTCATCAAATCAGTCTTTTTACAGGTGCAAATTATGATGGATTCCAGTACAGTCCAGGTACTGTGGACATTCTGCAACTCTTGGTGGTTGAGAGTCATCAGATAGCCTGAGGCACTGACGGAAAAAAGATTCAACAATGTGTTCTTGCAGAAATGTTTCTATTGCAGTTGCCATTTAGGGCCCAGGCTGGATGAAGATGGATGAAATTGAAAGAAAGACCGGCTTAGACAGTGGTCTGTTCATCAGTCATCCGCACCTCTCATGGTGTGGTTGACAAGGTCATCCTTGACATGCCTTCTTTGGATGATGTAACCTTCCAGCAATTAACATTTGGACTGTTGGAGTTACCACAAAGCCTCGTGCTCATTTCTCAACAAAAACATTGTAGGAGAATGAAAGATGTCATCTGTTGTGTTTGATAGGAGTGTCAACCTATGTTGGAGGAAGGAGATCAAGAGATCCAGCCTAATTTTCTGCTTCAGCAGAAATAAAATTGAATTAATAATCTAATCAAGTTAGATTAACTGTTAGAAGGGGAGAATTTCCAAGACCACGACGTAAGAACTAACAGCATTCTATGACTCCATCACTAAAAAGCACCACAGATTCTAACTCCATATCCTCACTCAACTTTCAATCCCATATGAAGCAAGGCACTTCCATGGTTTAACATGTACCAAATACAAATCCTTTCACTGAAAATCCCATATTCTCCTCTCAGCAAAGTGATGGAAGTCATCAACAGTGTTATCAAATGGTACTAAATCACCAATAATGTACACACCGATACCCAGTTTGCATTTTTTTTTTGCAAAACCACTTAGCTCAAGCTCTCGGCACAGCCTTGGTGTAAACATTGGACCAAAGAGTTGAATTTTATTGGGGAGGAAAGAGGGACTACCTTTGATATCAAAGCAGCATTTGACCAATTGTGACATCAAGGTACCCTGGTAAAACTGAAAACAATGGGATTCAAGGGAAAAACACAAGCCAATTTTTGGTATCATGTGTCACATAAAGGAAGATGGCTGCAGTTGCTGGAGATCAATCATCTCAGCCCAGGGCATCACTGCAGAAAGTCCTCAAGGTAGTCTCCTTGGTCCAACCACCTACAACTGCTTCATCAATGCCTTTCCTTCCATCACAAGGTTAGAAATCAGGATCTTCGCTCATGGTTGCACAATGTTCAATTCCATTCACAACTCCGCAGTCAATGAAGCAGACCATGTCTGCATGCAGCAATACCTGGACAATATATTTTGTGTGTTGATAAGTAGCAAGTAACATTCACACCAGAAAATTGCCAGGCAATTACCAAGTTCAACGAGAGAGAAATCTAGACACACAACTTTAGCAATTAATGCCATTGCCCTCCCCAAGACACCGTCTCCATTCCCCCCCCCCCCCAATCAATCTCTTCAGGGTGATCATTGATCAGAAACTCAACTGGATCAGTCAACAAAAACCCTGGCTTCCAGAGCAGCAGGTGACTCACTTCCTGATACCCAATCTACAAGGCACAATTCAGGAGCGTGATGGATTACTCGTCCACTTGCCTGGTTGAGGGCAGCATCAAGCAGCTCAACAGCATCCGGGACAAACAACCCATCTGACTGGCATTCCATCAAGACATCTTTATTAGTCACATGTACATCAAAACACAGTAAAATGCATCTTTTGCGTAGTGTTTGGGGGCAGCCCTCAAGTGTCGCCATGCTTTTGGTGCCAACAGCTTCCTAACCCATCCAGCTTTGGAATGTGGGAGGAAACCGGAGCACTCAGAGGAAACCCACGCAGAGATGGGGAGAATGTACAAACTCCTTAGACAGTGGCTGGAATTGAACCCAGGTCACTGGTGCTGTAATACCGTAGCACCCTAAACATTCATTCCAGTCATCACCAATGCACAGTGGCTACAGCCTGTAACATCTACAAAAAGCACTGCAGTTACTCATCCAGGCCAATCCAACATCATCTCCCAAACCCATGACCATGGCCACCAAGGAGGACAAAGGCAGCAGGTGCATAGGAATATCATCATCTCCAGATTCCCCTTCAAGTTGCATGCTGTCCTAATTTATAGCCTGTCCTTCATTATCATAGGACCCAAATCCTGCAACTCTCTACCCAACAGCAGAGGGAGTACCTTCACCAAGACTGCAGTAGTTGAAAGCAGTAGCTCATCACCATCCTCTCAAGAAGAGTTAGGGAATTGCCTTGCCAATGACACTCAGATCCCAAAAATCAATATTTTTATAAAAACATTAGACTACATTTGCATCAGTACCATGCATATCTTGATAGTCCTACTCTTGAAAATTAAAACAGATCAATGAATAGTGCTGGAATATTTAAGGTGCTGAAAGCTGAAAAAGCAAGATTTTGTAAATTGAACTAATGAAATGCTGTGATAAATTAACTCCAATACCTTATGCTTAACTACATTTTCAAAAGGGTAGAATGTAGATTGGAGGAGGTAATGATTAAAACTTAGCTTTCTGCACTTGAACATTATTTTCCTAGAAGCAGCACAGGACAGAGAGTAGCAATAAATTCCCAGGATAAACAGTATGGATTACAAAAGAGGAGAATCTTGGATTTTCATGAAAGGAGGTATGCAAGATCATTACAGATAAAATAGCACATTTCTTTCAGTTACAGGAAGAAGAGTTCTGGATCATTGATCCAGAAACACAAGCTCAACCTTCCAGTCACCAAGATGGGATTCAAGTTCAAATGATTAAATCAGTCTGCAATTTAATAAAGTTAATCTCAGTAAAAGTAAACATTAAGTACTGTATCTTTATAAACATTCAACAGGTTCACCCATGTTGTTCAGGAAGTTCTGCCAAGTTACCTGATCTGGCCTGTACATGAACCCAGATCCACCCACTGGGCTGACTCTTAACTGAATCCTCAGTTCAGGGACAACATTGACATTGTTAGCAATACTCCCATGAAATAATAAGAAAAAAATAATGGGACAGCAGTTCAGCTGGAGAGTACAGGTTCAAACTTGGACATGAACACTAACCATAATCTTACTGCATACATTATGATTATTCGGAGATCTGCATGCTGCTGATGGAGAAACTCTGTACATGACTATGGGTTCAAACTAGATGTTTTTTTTACAAGAAAACTCTTTGCACAAAGAATGACTAACAATTACAATAACCTACCAACTGTAGCATTGTAGCCCTATACCCTGGAGTCAGCCAAGAATGAACTGGAATAGGAGGTTGGGGTTTGTGGGTTATTGGAATCCAATTGACTTTCTTATCAACAAGGCACGTTTTCAGTTTGTTACCAATTGAGCTTGATAGTATTTCACAAAGACCCTTAAGTTTTGTTTTTAAATATCAGGCCAGTTTAACATGGATTTTTCCCAAAAGTGCATTAAACTGATCAAATCTTGTTTTTGGACACTTCTGTCCTGCTCCATGGGAGTGCAACACTCACAGTTCTCTCATGGAGGCCTCCCCTTGCAAACCACACCAGACCCACAACTTACTTTTTCCCCCCATGTGTGCTCTGCCATTGGAGGATACGCCTTGCAGTTAATCTATGTAAAAGAAATTACTTTGCTAATGACAACTTGGGCTTTGACACTACAGAATTTTGCATCTCTGGGTCTTGAGAGAATAGAAATATTTAGTGGATCAATTTACCCTGCCAAATGCTTATAAATTTTAAGTGTTTTCTTTCTGGTCTCTGCCTGCTTGCACTGATCATTCACCTGGAAGTTATAGTAGCTTTTGATTTGATGCAAATCTATATCCAGGTTCTCAAAGACCTTTGTTTCAATATGCTTGCCATTGGTAATTTTCCTAAATACAGTTCATCTGAGCAATTTACTGAACTATACAGTGACCATTTTCCTGTTCAGTATATTCGTTAATCACCAACACTGGTATCTTCTTTTTGCCCCCTACCCCACACCTATTCTTCACCACAAATTGACCAAGTATGAGGGTGGCAAATGTAAATTTGGAGAGTGATTAGCATAACTTTTCTGAAGAGTTTATCATTATGGATATAGGTGAGGAAGCAGATGTTGTCTATCTATGTTAGCATTTGGCAAGGTTCTACAAAACATTTTTTTTTTGTACAGAAGTTAAAGTGCATGGAATTGAGTGTAACTTTGTGACATGGATTGGAAAATGGTTTGGCGATGGGAAGGAAATCCTTTTTCAAGCAGGAAGCAGTATTTCCTCAAAACAAATTTGGACCTGAAAGAATAACATTACCCACCTTTGCACCTGGCACAGCTCATCTGGATTTCTCTTTGCTGTAATACTAGAAGTATGCAGGGGCTAAGGATTTTTAAAGTTACTGAAGTTCTAGCAAGGATCAGAAACACTAATTGAAATGAATTCCTGGTCTCTGCATTTAGTTTCAGACAGGATACAAATTGAAATAATTTAATATAAGAAAGCCATAAGCTTCATGTGTATTGCATTTAGGTTTTGGAGTGATCTCATCCTGGTGTTACCAAATTCCTTCGTCCTACTTGGATAACACATTCCATCTGCCCTTTGTACCAGGCTTTATGCTACCCACAGTATGCCAGACATCTACACCCTTGCCCACCCTCTTTTTCATTGTGGCCATGGAGGCAGATTTTCTGTTGGGAGGCTAGGTAAGCCCAGGGCAGTACAGGTGGTCCACTTCACTGATACAACAGCTTTGTAGCTGGTAAGAGCCTGCTTATAAGCTGCCAAATCTGACACTTAAGTTGAATTAAAACAGAAAATACTGGAAATACGCAGTGGACCACATGGCATTTGTGAAGGGAGAAACAGCATTTCAGGTCAATGACGTGTTACTTGCAACTATACTTGTAGATTTCAATTGAATGCTTGCAAATGACTGACATTATCAAATGTTCAATATGTTGACCTACCTTTTTTTAAAAAAAACATTGTCTTAACTTTCAAAACAATTTAAATTCACAATGCATGTACACAGCAGGTACCCCAAAGGACTCTGAGCTGAAGTCTGTAGTTCTTCCTGCACAAAAATTGCCAGGGCAGCAGTGGTGTAGCGGTTAGCGTGACACTATTACAGCTCCAGCGACCCGGCTTCAATTCCAGCCACTGTCTGCAAGGAGTTTGTACGTTCTCCCCCCATGTCTGCATGGGTTTCCTCCAGGTGCTCTGGTTTCCTCCCACATTCCAAAGACATACAAGTTAGGAAGTTGTGGGCATGTTATGTTGGCGCCAGAAGCGTGGTGACACTTGCGGGCTGCCCCCAGAACACACTGTGCAAAAAGATGCATTTCACTGTGTTTCTCGATGTACATGTGACTAATAAAGATATCTTATCTTGAATGGCATTAATCTAGGCAGAGGGTTTTCACATATTATTAAACTCAGCCCAGACAGGAAATTCAGAATAGAATTATGATTAACTTTTGTTTTCCATTCTAGATCAATTACTGGTCAACAGCAAGTTGATTGAGATTTGATGGGTTTAGGTCTTTATAATTGAGCACCAACCTGCAGCACATTTTCAGGTCCTGAGTCAACATCTCAAGACCTGTCAAGGCAAGTCCTTTAAAGTTATACTGAAGCAGACCCTACAAGTGTGAACTGCAACAAGTGCCCCTTGGAAAGAAAACATAAACTGCATCTTGTAAAGCACTACACACTGGTGGCAACTGGATTCAATTAGCATATCTGGGGGGAGCAGGGTGAGGGTGGGGTGGGGGGGGGGGTGGGAAACAGTGGTAAAGAATTTGCAGGAGTAAAAGTTTGAAACTTGCACAATCCAAGCGTTGTCTCCCAATTTTTGTAGAAATTCAAATTGTACAGTGCAAAGTACACTTTTACCATTGAGCTTCCAGACCCTAATATTTGTGTAATGACTAATGCAGCATCCAGAAAAGATACAAGTGCTGCCTCTTCACAACATTACTGGAACATGCAATCATTGAAGCTCAGCACCAGAAGATGACAGTTACTAAGATTAAAAATGGTATACCAAAGGAAGCCTTTTAAAGGAAACAAAATTTACAAAAGATCTGCACTGACATATTAGTAACTTGCAAACAAGCGGATGCAGCAGAGTGATAAAATAATGAAAAGCTTGACCAGAGTTTTGAAGATTATAATTTATTAGGTCTTGCTGAAATTGAATGTATCATGTGGAAAGGATGTGAGAAAAACATTGTCTTTCCTGGGGAAAGGAGTGTAGTACTTAGAAAACAAAACCATCTCTAAGCCAGCATCCAAAATAAAAGAACAAATAAATGCAACTACTGGCTAAACATAGTAGGCAAATATACTTGAGATTCAGATAATGAATGAAGATATTGGATCTGTAAATTATAAATGGAAGAAACTTCTCTCAAATACCATCAGTATCTTCCCCATTGTGGGTTGATTATTGGGAACTGAGAGACTGCTGTGTGCTCTTACAGAGACATGGTTCCCACCTGCTTCACCAGACTGTACCATATAACCCAAGGGCTTCTCAATTCAGCAGATGGACCATTCAGCATCATCAGGCAAAGTAAGAGGTGGAGGGTTCCACTTTCTAATCAACTCCTCGTAGTGCCTGGATGTGACAGTCCTGATGAGATCCTACTCAGACCTAGAATATCTAACTGTGCAGTGCCACCCCAACTACCTGCCACAGGAATTCACTTTGGCTATCCTGATGGCAGTCAACAGCCCACTCCAGGTGGACTTGAAGCCTGCACTCAATGAACTATGGTCCGTAATCAACAACCTTGAAACGGTACATCCCAAGGCCCTGTTCACCATTGCCAGTGACCTCAACCAGGCCAACTTCAAAAGTGTACTACCAAAATAACATCAGCACTTCACCTGTCCCACCCACCAGGTGTCTAAAACACCCTCGACCACTGCCACACAACCATTAAAGATGCCTACCAATCCATCCCCTGGCTGTACTTTGGGAAAATTAGACATTCACACTGTGTTCCTTCTCCCTGTTTACAAACAGAAACACAAGGATCCAATACGTGCTGCTCTAAGAAAATAGCTGAGCTTCTATGCAACTGCTTCAAGTCTGTAGACTGATCTATATTCAAGGACTCAGCAGCCAGTCTAAATGAGTACGTCGTCATCATCATCATCATCATCATAGACTTCATCAGCCATTAGAGGACTGAGGTCAATCTGGGTGTTCCCCAAATGGAAACCATGGATGAATTGAGAAATCCACTCCCTACTGCAGTCCAGGTCTGTATCTGACCGACACAGGAAATAGAGGTATGACCTACATAAAGCTATCAAGGATACTAAGAGACAATACTAGACCAGCTGTCAGTTGTGGCAAGGCTTGCATGCTATAACAGACTACAAAACAAAGCTGGGTAGTATTGCTGACAACAACACATCACTCCCTGATTAGCTCAATGCATTCTATGGTCAAGAAAGCACATCAGTGCCTCTACTTCCTCATTTTGAACAGAAGGGCAATGAAATGACACTACTCACCCCAGCAGCCTTTGACGCACCTGTGCCCCCAGTCACCGTTGCAGACGTCAGATCAGCCTACTTGAGAGTGAACCCATAGAAAGCACCTGGCCTGAATGGTGTCCCTAGCCATGCCCTCAGATCCTGCGTAGATCAGCTGGCGGGAGTACCTACAGACATTTTTAACCTCTCCCTTCTCCAAAGAGAGGTTCCCACCTGCTTTAAGAAGCTGTCATCCCAGTGCCAAAGATAAACAAGGCAATGTGCCTTAATGACTACCACCCAGAGGCTCCAACATCCAGCATCATGAAGCGCTTCAAGAGGCTGGTCAACTCCATCCTCCCAGATAACCTTGACCCACTGCAATTCACCTACTGCCAAAACAGGTCCATGGCAGATGCCATTTTCCTGGCCCTACACTCATCTCTGGAGCATCTGAATAACAGAGACACTTATGCCAATTCCTATTTATTAGCTATCACCGCACCTTCAATAGCTCTGCCTCCAAGATAACACAATAGATCTCTAGAATGGCAAAAGTGTATTGAACAGCTCCTAACTTGCTTACAAATGTCTTTCTGCATTAGCAGTTGTTAAATGTTGAAGAACTCTGGACTAAAGTGGTGCATTTGGCAATCTGGGGCAGTCCCTCTTCTAATACCCCGGATATTTTCAAAAGAAACAAGGGACTCAAAATAACTTTTTCTAGTGTCTAGAATAGATACAAAGATGATTGTAACAGGAAAGACTGCAGAGTTTTGAAAATAGAATTTGAGGGTTAAGTAAAATTGGATTTCAGAATATCAAGTCAAAAAACAGAAAAGTGTTTGAGTCAAACCAAAGCCTTTGTGATGTGATTTTTGTTTCTTCTCCTGGAACCAAATCTGAAAATGATTTCAAAAGGGAGAAAAATAACACAAACTGTGGTAAGTCACATTATGCAGGGCAAAAATCAATAGTGGGTATCCTCCAACTTCCAATTAGCTGTACAACACGGAGCAGAACACACAAAGATTAAACTTTCCAAAAAGAATGCAGTGCAGACAATTAACATAAGAAAGTAAACACAAGCACTACGAGTGCATTTGTAAATGTTCTATTTAAATTATACAAATGATAGCTATAGTATAAAATTTAGATAAAACAAAATACAGTAGTAAATACTCTGGTAAAATTTACAACTGAGATTTTACAGAAAACACCTTGTACCACAAAGCTTCCAAAAAATATTTCATTGCTATGAAAACTCAAGTTTAGTGCACTTAAATTACTCTTGCTTCTGTGACAGCATTTACAATATGCACAAAGCACAAAATATAAACTTATATAGATTATGAACTAAATTGCAGGCAGAATATTTCCAAATATAAATACTGAAGTAGAGTTCGGGTAATAATCTACCTATACAAGAAAATCAAACTGCTGCGTCATTTCACAATTATGCAAAACATGTTAGTACTGACATTGCAATAAATAAGACAAATTTGCAAAGGTAGGTGGGAAATGTTTGGGTCTGAAAATATTTGGGTTAACATCAGTGCAAATTGCATGTACCAATAGAGCAATTAATTATAGCTCAAGACTCTAAAAATGTATAATTGCCAACAATTAGGAGTTAAATCATAATTTTGGCTTGTTGGATTGTTTTATGTATTTAAATCTATTATGCATAGGAAAGCAAAAATTTCTAGTGCAAAATAATAATGGAAAGGAAATTAAGTAAAGCATATGGAATACAAATATTAAGCCACAAAGAAACCATCATGATTTTGCAGCAGTGGGTAAATTTCTCTTTCAATACCCCATGTATTTTTGTAAGAATTATTTTTAAATAGTCTTCAATTTTTTTTTCTGGTTACACATTAAGCAGCTAAAGTGATATGCTGGTTTCCACATGCTATCAACCTTGTTACTGATGCAATGTTAACATTTTTCCAAGGAAAATGTTTCAAGAATGCACATATGGTTAGAAAAATGAGTTCTGGCAACTACAACTACACTCAGAATGTTCACCTCATCTTCAATTGCAGTCTGACAAGCTGTTTGTTGCCAGCATTTCTGTTTCTATTATACCAAATCGATTTGAGTCTTATAAAGCTGCAACCCAAAAACTACCAAATTATTTCTTTTTTGTCCACAGTATCCCTTTACATGGAAACATGCCCATTAGGGAGTCTATAGAGAACTTGATACTCAGCTGTCCATTTTAAATTTATCGAAACGAGTTGTCGATTTTGGACAGAGTTTTCCTTATCCGAGTGCAGTGAGTCTTGCAGATGGATTTTGATACCAGCATTCCTTCATCACCTTTGCGAGAGATGTTAACGTCTGTTGAGAAAAATGTCAAAGGATCATTATTAAAACATTTTCCATTAGTACTCAGTCTTCTTAAAATTCATGTCCTTCTTCAGGGCATTCTAAAGCCAGGGAAAAGTAATTTCCCCATAACCATTTTCTCACACTCCAAACATTAAAAAGATCAAACTAATTTTGCAGGTTAGAGTAATTTTGAGCTTTTGCATGATAAAGTATAAAAACCACTTGAATGAAAAAAAGTTTTAAGTTTAGTTCATCAAACATTGTCAGTCACAATTCTGAGCCAAATTTTGAGAAGGGAAAATAAAAGTTGGTATTAATAAACATACCAATTTATGACTTTCCTGAAATAAGATAATCAAATTATTTGTCACAGGAAATGACACAACAACTATGACCTAGGTTTGAAATGCTGACATGAATGGCACTTCAATGGCTAACACGGTGGGGGGGTGGGGAGAGACATTAGGTGATTGGAAGATGATACAATGGGGATGTCAGGGGTAAGTTCTTTCTTTTACACAGAGAGTAGTGGGTGCGTGGAACACACTGCCAGCAGAGGTTGTGGGGGCAGACATACAAGGGGAGGGCTATGTGAGAGGGAAGGGTTAGATAGATCTCAGAGCAAGATAAAAGGTCAGCACAACATTGACGGCTGAAGGGCCTGTACTGTGCTGTAATGTTCTATGTTCTAAAACCTGCAAATTTAGGATTAGTTTCACTCCAATTCCATCAATGATGCAGGAAATAACCCTAAAACCTAACTTTGTTACTCTCAGAAGACAATTTATTGCATGAAGAGGGAGAAAAGACAATCAAGAGCAACTCAAGTAATAGATTATGATTCATATTTTCAGGTTTAGTTACCTAATGTACAGTTGCCACACTGCAGAAGTTGCATATTTACCCCCCAGATACATGTTCTACAATATCCTAGAAATGTAATCTGCTCAGAGAAAACTGTTTTTTCTTTAAACGCATCAATTTCCTACTGAGAGCTCCAATTTAGTTTTCAAAAACAAATCAAAAAATATCAGTGAGCAAAATCCAAATTCAGTTAAATACAAAGTGAGAAGTAAAAACCCAACTATGAAATTCCTGTCTGTGGAAACTGTGTTCTCTGTCAATAACTGGGAAGAACTTGGTCATCAGGTGCAATATGCTCAATATGCCTGTACTTAGTGCAGGCGTGGCCTGTTCCCCGCTCATCTGCCTTGGTAATCACCTGGGACATCTTACAGTTTACTTGGTGGTCCATGATGGAAAGAGTCTGACGGGTCACAATGCAGGTCCCCAGAGAATGAGGGCAAAAGTGTACCCAACGTTGCCCTCATCCTGATGACCACCTTCACATGCGGCTGTATCAAACAGTGTGTGGACCCAAAGTACATGGGCACCAAGTGTCACTACATGATAAGGTTCTCTGTGTCCCTGGTGTTGCGGAAGATAGGCCTGGCCCAGTTACTGCACAACATCCAAGAGAGCTGGATGGTGCCGTACTACCCGTCCTTTGTGAAAAAGTACTTCCAGTAAACACCTTTGACCACAAGTCCATCAGGCAGTGGTCAGCGTGGAATGTCCTGCAGATATTGCAGGACAGGGACACTGTAGATATGATGAGGTGGTTCCCTGAGCACACAGTCTAAACCATTTGGCAGAATGCCTCATTGCCAGATCTCACCAACAAGCTTGGTTGGTGGTGGTGGTGGTTTGGTGGGGGGGCGGGGGGGGGGGGGGGGGGGGGGGGGGGGGGGGGGGGTTGGTGTTTGGAAAGAGGCCTCCCTAGCAGAGCCTTCCTCTACAATGTATGCTGCCCTTGGGATAGCTGCAGTGGGGGAAAAGACAGTCACCCACCTCTTTGCAGACTGTGGATTTGCAAAGAGGGTGTGGAAATGGGTGCAAGGGTCCGTGTCCCAGTTCCTCCCCAGCAGCTGAGTAACAGAGGACTCTGATCTACGGGCTGTTCCCAGGGACACACACCGAGACAGACATCAAGTGCTGCTAGAAGGTCATCAACTCTGTGAAGGACGCTCTTTGGTCTGCCCAAAACTTGTTGGTCTTCCATCACAGTGAGATGTAAGGGAAAGCTGCAACTGGCACAGTCCAGGCTCCAAGAGTACATGTTGAGAGATGCACTTAAGCTTGGTGCAGCTGATGCCAAGTTTCTGTGAGAAAGGACCACAGTCTAGGCTCCTTCCGCTACCACACATGGAAGGGCAGAGATAGGCGGGGAAGCCCCCCAAACAATGAAAAGGGCATATCAGCCTAGGGGGCCCACACGAGTGGCACAGTGCTGTGTTTGTTTTTCTTTAAAAAAAAGTTTACACTACTGGATGTATCGACCATGAATGTAGAAGTTTTTTTTTTGTGCTTTTTTTTTATTATGAATAAAGTTCATTATTGAAATAAATAACTGGTACTATCTGGGAGCAACTGGTTTGTTCAGAATCCCAGAAGGAAAAGCCTTTAAAGAGCTGTCACATGATCTCATCCACCTTTCCAGGATTTTTGAAAACTTAAAACATGTGGAGAATCAGAGCAACAGCCAGGTGAAAAAAGAACAATAACCTGCAAGTTGTCAATGATCCCTCCAAATGCAATTGGTATGAATCCTTTCTGGTGTTAAATAAGCATTTAGCTAAGCAATTTAAGGGACACAATTAGCTGAAGCACTCGACTTTAAGGGTGTCGTCAACTCAACATGAAGCAGTGATCTTCCTACAGTGCGTACTTCAAAAACAAGGAAGTGGTAACCTCACTCGTGCTAGCAGCCTTGCCCAAATAGCACCTGGAATGAATCGCACTACTACAAAGAAAAAAGCAGTTCCATCAATTGCCATTTTGGAACTGAACCCACACCTAAGAAATGCACATCTCAAAACTGAGTTTTTTACCCTAGATATTAAATTTTCAATTTGTGTAAAACTAATCATTAGATTATCAATACTTACTGGGTCTGAAAACCACCTGTTAGGTATATTTGGCCTTTGCTGATCCACACAAATCACCTTTTTCATATCATCAAAACCAGGATCATTAGGAACAAGATCATAAAATGGAGGCTTATAATCTTCGACAATTCCTAAACAAAAATAAAAATTGTAAGAACATGTCAGAAATAAGTTCTTGTGGTGCAAGTTAATACTAACATAATTAACTGGCATAGTATTTAAACAAGATATTAAAGATACATTTTAACATAAAAAACCTATTCAAGACATGCAACAGTAAAATAAAATTGGCAAATTGTTTTTTTTAAATTGTCACCTGTACCGAAACTTCATTTTGCATGCCATCCATACAGATCATTTCATCACATCAGTGCATTGATGCCGTACAAGGGAAAAGCAATAACAGAATGCAGATTATTGTGTTACAATTACAGAGAAAGTGCAGTGTAGGTGGACAACAAGGAGCAAGGCTATGCCGAGGTAGATTGTGAGGTCAAGAGTCCATCTTCTCGTACAAGAGGTCCATTCGATAGTCTTATAACAGTGGGATAGAAGCTGTCCTTGAGCCTGGTGGTAGGTCCTTTCAGGCTTTTTTATCTTTTGCCTGAATGGAGGTGGGAGTAGAGAGAGAATGCCTGGGGTGGGAGGGGTCTTTGATTGCGCTGGCTGCTTTACTGAGGCAGCGAGAGGTGTAGTCCATGGAGGGGAGAGTGGTTTCCGTGAAGTGTTGAGCTGTGTCCGCAACTCTCTGCAGCTTCTTGCAATCTCAGGCAGAGCAGTTGCCATACCAAGCCGTGATGCATCCAGATAGGATGCTTCCTATGGTGGGGGTCAAAGGGGACATGCCAAATTTCTTTAGCCTCTTAAGGAAGTAGAGGTGCTAGAGTGCTTTCTTGGCCATGGAGTCTGCAATAGATCCTAGATTAATAAAGTAAGTTTGAATCACTTTTCCTTTCCACCATGCTTTTGACTGCCCACAGGACCCTTTTCAAGAACTACAAAGCTAACCTAAAGATTGAAAACTAATATAATAAATAATTTCCTTCAGCACCACCAGGTCAAAATATCGTAATGCTCTACAGTACTGCGGGAGTACGTGAACTGCTGCAGGTCAGAGGTGATTTACCTGTCACCTTGTCAACAAATAGGACTAATGGTAATTGCCAGATGTGCCAGCGTTGTAATTCAATAATAGATAGCCTTAAGCCTCAATGCTTAGAAAACACTATTTCAAAATCAAAAACTATCTTTTAAAATTGCATTGGCTAGAAAAGCCAATTTTGACAGAGACATAATAATCCCCAGGATATATTAACCAAGAAACTAAATGCCATGCTAAACATTAAGTGAAACTTTAAACCAAACAACAACTTCAAGATATCACCTATACATCTGAATCAAGTGCAAAAAAAAGATTAAAAACACAAAAAGCTTTTGGAAAGCAGAAAAACAACCTGCAAAGCCGAAAGACAACCTGCAAAGCCATCAAGGATATACTGAACAGCAGGGAGCTGAATATTCTACATCTGTCGCTTTCACATAGCCCTGGCAAAGCTATCAACTTTCAGCCCAAGGCTTGTTTAGCATCAACTAGAAAGCATTACGTAAATGAAGCACAAGAAAACAACAGATTTTATTACAAATCTGCAACTTGGGATCTTTAAAAATTGAAGCAAAACTCTTATATTTGAGGAAAGGTTATTAATAAAGCAGCCAAGGATGGCTGACAAAGGAACTCCAGCATTCAAAGTCCTCTCGACTGGCCTACCTCAATGACAACCACCTATAGTAATTGGTAGTTGGGAGGGAAAGCAAATGGAAAATTACTACCTTGAATCTGGACCCTGTCACACCAGATGAAATGAGTAATAAATTCATCTTCTGATTACTGCTAACCTCTCTTCCACAGCTTGGAAGGGCAGCAATGCAGAATGTAGTCCGGCCGAGAGGAGAGAATTCCACATGAATCCTTGGGAGTGACTCTGTGCCATCACGATAAACTAAGCTGGCTGAATCCTGACAAACAAATGCCAGGCAAGGCATCTGTGGAGGCAAGCAGCATCAGGACCTGATGCAGGGTTGACCCAAAATGCTGACATATCCCTTTTGCCTCCACAGATGCTGCTTGATGTACTGAGTTCTTCCAGTTTAGTTTACCTCTCGCTCCAGATTCCAACATCTACACTTGTTTCTCCAGCTCTAGAGCAAAAACAGGCATTTAAGAGAAGCTGTGAGCTATTGACAGCAGCAGGGTACCACAGTCAGTTCCTTCACTCTATCAGCATCACAGCAGAGGATCGAGGATCAATTCGAGTAAAACAGTAAGTAGCAGCACAATAAATATCCAAAAGTCCGCTATAACTTGGGGCCTGACGCATGTTAAACAGAAGAACCAGAATGTATTAAAAAGTTGAGTTCATCCTTCTAGAGCTGACTCAGCTTTTTCCATATGGAAAAGGAAGGGATTAGTATGTTTTCGGGATCTATTCATTGATAACTGTTTTTCATCTTTTGAACAATTGTCTAATAAATATAATTTGCCTAGATCACACTTTTTTCGATATTTGCAGATTAGAAATTTTTTAAAAACTACTATACCTCTTTCCGACACCTTATAAAATTGAAACTACGGAAAAAATTTTAGGTCTTAATCCTTATCAGAAGGGCTTGATAGTGATAATCTATGATTTAATTATGAAAATACGTCTAGAATCATTAGACAAAATTAAGAATGAATGGGAAAGTGAACTCCAGACATCTATACCTACAGAGACTTGGAAGAAAATTCTTCATTTAGTTAATACGTCTTCAATGTGTGCCAGACACTCGTTGATACAGTTTAAGGTAGTTCACAGGACCCATATGTCCAAAGATAAGTTAGCTCATTTCTATAACCATATAAATCCTATATGTTGATAGATGTAAATCGAATGTGGCTTCTTTCACACATATGTTTTGGTCCTGTGCCTCTTCTGGAAAAATATTGGAAAGCACATTTTTACATTATTTCAAACGTATTGAAGATTGATTTACACCTCACCCTATCACTGCAATTTTTGGATTACCAAGGATAGAGTCTGGCATTTATCTCCTTCCGCTAACCGTATGATTGCTTTTGTTACATTAATGGCCAAGACGATCCATTTTGTTTTAAATGGAAGGATCCAATACCCCCTACTACTTTTCAATGGTTTTCTCAACTATACCATGTTTAAACTTGGGAAAAAAAAATAGGAGTGGTACTGTTGATCCTTCGCTTAAATTTGAAGATATTTGGAGTCCATTTATTCAATATTTTCACATGATGTAGATCCCCTTTCCATAATCTTCCAACTTGGAGGAATGGACTTGACGACATAATATTGCTCTGTTTCTACTGAGAAAATTTTAGCCCAGTGTTTTTTTTCTTTTTTTTTGTTTGTTTTTCTTTTAAAAAGTTTTTTTTTTGTTTAGTTTATATTGTTTATATTTTTACTGATTTGGGTTTTCTTTTAAATTTATATAATAAATCTTTCTTTCCTTTCTTTTATATTATATTCATTTCCTAAGAGATCGCTGGATCTACAGATTTTTTAAAATATTTTATTGTTCTTTATGATTATATGCTATGATTGTTATCCTGATCTCTTTGTATTACATGTATAAATATTGATGCTATATATCAATCTGTATTAATTTGAAAACTAATAAAAAGATTGAAGAAACAAAGAAAAAGTTGAGCAACACCACAACCAATGCAAAGATAAAAAGCTCTGCAGTCCCACTCACCCAATAGCAAATTGTGGTAGACAATTAAACTAAAGGGTAGGGATGCGCAGTACATCTACAACATGGACATCTGCTGAACACAGCTATGCCTCGTCCACAAAGCAATTACCTCTCCATCAGTCCACTCTCAATCAGAAGTGATTGAAGAAAAGTTCAACAGTACTATCAAATGGCATTTGCTCATCAATAACATGCAAGCCAAACTCAATGTCAGCGAGCATCAGAACTTGCTCAACTCCAGACCACTTACAACACTTGCTCATTCATGAACAGAAGAACTAAATACCAGAGACAAGGTGAAAGGTACAACATCAAGCATCAGATGATCAACTGTGGTACCATGGTCCCCTAATGAACCTGAAGTTAATGGGAATCAAGAGTAATCTCTCTAATGATCACCAAACTACAGGAAGGGTATGGAAGCCTTGGAGGAGGTACAGAAGAGATTGATCAAGGCGTTGTCTGTAATGGGTGTGTATTAGCTACAAGGAAAGTTGGACAAATTTGTACTGTTTTACTCTGGGGCATCCCAGGCCAAGGGGGCAACCTGATAGAAGTATATAAAAATGAGAAGCATAGGTAAGGTAGATCGTCCAATCTGCAAGGAGAGTTTTTGTTTAAAATAATGTGTGTAGGTGCCTGGAACACAAGTGGCAGGGGAGGTGTGAAGTAGACATGATACCAACGTTTATGAGGTATTCAGAAAGACACATGAACAGGCAGGGAATAGAGAGCAAAGCAATATCACAACAGATGGGATTAGCTAGATTGGCATCATGGCCTGTGCAGAGAGTGCACCGAAGGGCCTGTTTCTGTGCTGTGCTGTACTGTCCAATATTCTATGCTCAATGGCTTGGTTCGAACCAATGCTACAAAAGATGGCTGTAGTTTTTGGAGGGGAGTCATCTCAACCCCACAAAATTGCTACAGGAGTTCCTAACAGCCGTTTCCTGAGCCCAACTTTCATTATCTGTCTCAATTTCCTTCCCTCATAAAATTAAACTGAGGGCAATCAATAATTACACTACAATGGTAAATTGCTAAGTTGGCTTATTATTGTCACATGTACTGAGTGAAAAGCTTGTCTTGCATACTGTCCATACAGATCAATTTATTACAACAGTGCTTTGAAGTAGTACAAGGTGAAACAGTAACAAAGTGCAGAATAAAGTGTTACAATATAGAGAAAGTGCAGTGCAGATGGACAGTAAGGTGCAAGGTCATAACGAGGTAGATTGTGAGGTCAAGAGTCCATTTTATCGTACTAGGTAACCATTCAATAGTCTCAACACAGTAGGATAGAAGCTGTCCTTGCACCCAGTGGTATGCACTTTCAGGCTTTTGTATCTTCCGCCTGATGGGAGAGGGGAGAAGAGAGAATATCCAGGGTGGGTGGGATCTTTGATTACGTTAGCTGCTTTACCGAGGCAGCGGTTCTATTTGTAAGTGCTCTGATAAAACAGGGATACCTGGTCCCAGTCAACATTTAGGCTTGACTGATTTGTAGCAAATAACATGTGTGACTTGCAATCGTCAAGCAACAACCAACTCCACCAGGAAGACATCAACCACAACCCCCTTGATTTTCAGTGGCATTACTATTGCTGAATTTATCAATATCAATACTCTGGGGATGTCACCATTGATCAGCAACGTAAATGACTGCAGCTGCATGAACAGTTCAGAGGCTGTGTTTTCCACAGGCAGGCAGGTGGTACAATTTCAAAATTCTCCAAAGTGTTTCAACCATCTGCAAGCTACAAATAAGGAGTGTGACAAATACTCCCCATTTATCTGGATGAGTTACAGCTGTAATAGCACTCAAGCTCAGCACAGCACAGAACAAATTAGCCCACTTAAATAGCAACCAATCTGCCACTTTATATATTACCATCTTCCACCACTGGCATGCCACAACCACAATGTCTACTATCTGCAGGATGCACAACAGCAAATCACCAACCTATCTTCAACAGCATCTCTCAAGCATCCAAATTCAACAAGATAGAAGAAAAGCAGCCACAAGGGAATGTCGCCACATCCACGTTCCTGCCCCCCCCCCCCCCATGTATTCACCACTCTGAACGGGAAATGGTACTGGTTTGAAATTCTTACCCAACACTACTATACCAAATGAAACCTTCATTGTCTGCCACAGGTATTATTGATAGTCACAAATCTCCTAGCCAAGCTTGACAAAAGTGATTATCCCATTTCAACACTAAGTGGCACTAAATAGCATGATAACAGTACTTGTTGTGGTACACATGACCTAAACATGTAACTTAAAACTCTGTTCAGTGACAAGTATACTGATTCAATTGCTAGTAGTTTTCATAACTGCTAATCAACTCATCACACTGGAAATGAACTATTAATAGTTAATTATACCATTGTTGGCAATTTAAAAAAATATGGAGTTGCTTTATCACTCTTCTTCCTCTTAATTAAACCTTTTATCTGTCTGATTTGACATTATTTCCAATATATATATATACACATATACATACATACACACACAAACTCTAAACCAGACAGTAAAAATGCAAACAGTATATCATAGTTTTATAGGTAGTCAACTAGCACAAATATCATTAAACCAAATCACTTGCATGAGGAAATATTCCCTATGAGTGTGTGTGTGTTTTTAATGTGATTAAAAATAGTACATCTTTTCCCCATCTCCTCCATTACTTGTGTCATTATGCCACCCCCAATTGCCAAAATATTCATTCTCTACCATCACCCCAAACTTCATTCCCAGTTTCCCCTTCAACAGCTATCCTGCAACCTCCACAATAAGTCCTTACCCAGCTAACCTTGCTCTCGACTCCTATTCTAACGAATACAGAATTAAACATTTTACATATGGGACCACTGGAAACTTTTGGGGGAAAAACAATTCAAAATATCAAGGACAGGAAAGAAAAACAAATGGAGAACATCACCAGAACCTAGGAGACACTGCACCTTCTCAAACTGCCAAGTAGTAGTAATGTTGGGCAAATAACTGCTGCCAGTGTGATGTGCAAGAGAAAAACTACAATCCTGGCCTCATACTTTAATGTGTGGAATTTGCCTTTTCAGGTCTTATTTCTCTCCAAGGTACACATGAACTCAAAATAAAAACATAACAGATAATAGTAGAAACCATCAGCAGATCTGGCAGCATCTGTGAAAAGAGAAATAGAATTAAATTAACTCAGTTTGCCTTTCCACATCTGCTGCAAGGCTTACTGAGTGTTTCCAGCATTGTTTTTATTTCAGATTTCTAGTGGGTTTTTTTGATGCGTGTATTTGCTCAATCACTATGAAAAACATCAAAATCACATTTGAAGAACTTGACTGTGAGAAATATTGGTAGATTTGAATTTTGCATACAATGTGCCTCAGCACGATCTGCATTTAACACTAAAATATGAAACATGCAACTGTACATAACACACCTACCTATACATCTTACTGAAATGTTATAATCAGATCAATAATTACCTGTACATTTTAGAAAAAAGATACTATGGGATCAAGTAAATATATTCTTTGTACACTTGAAATTAAGTGGATAACACAAAGTTCTGAAAAGAGTCACTAGCAAAAAAAACATTCATAATTCTCTTCAGGAAACTATTTAAAAGCCAAAATACCTTCCAGACACTTACCATTGCTCACTGTCCTCCTTGCTACTTCCCACAGAACAAGACCAAAGGCCCAGATGTCAACTCTCCTATGAGAGTCAAAGAGATTCACTTGCATTGATTCATCCAATACTTCAGGAGCCATATATCGCTTTGTGCCTACCCTGGGATTATTACCCACATCTAAATGGTTAGTGCATTGGGAATGCATCACAGCAAGACCTAACAGAAAAAACACCATAACATTTCATAAGGAACTGGAATAGTAATTAACTTGAAGTTTCACTTAATACTTTATACATCATTTGTTTTTTCCTGCAATATTCTGAGCAAAACCAGTTCAGTATTTGAACAATGCTGTACATAGGGAATTGCAACATGGTTTTAACAGTGTCATTTGTGGTCAAGGAGCAAAGAAAAGCAGTCAGAAGAGTGTAACACTGGAAGAGGAGGAAGAATTTAAGAAAGACAACAGCCCAAAGATGAGGGAATAATTGAATAGTAATGACCACCAATATATAACCAAGTTATCAATGTGAAAACTTTAGAAAAAATATTGTTAAAATGTACCACACACTAGTTCATTGGTCTGTCGCTAATACCAATTAATCATATACAAACCTTTTAAATTCACAACTTCATAGTTTTTAATCTCTGTCATAGGACTGAAAACTTGAGTAGAGGGATTGTTTATGTCCGACAATATTAGTTAAGGAATGTTATAATAAGAGTGCCAAGATCCATGGAAGCTGAGGCAAATCAGAAGAAATACCAATGACAAAATGAACAGATTGAAAATGTTCTTCACACACAAGTGTTGAGACTCGAATTTGTTTCTATGGTTAATGGCTGACACTAAAAACTAGTACTGTTGCCTCAAAGCTTCTGGAACCCAAGTTTGATCCCAACTTCCAGTGCCGTCTGTGTCAAGTTCACATGTTCTTCCTGTGACTACATGGGTTTCCTCCCATGTCCCGAAGACATGATGCTAGTTAATTGGCAACTGTAAATTACCCCTTGGGTTCATGGCAAAAAAAAAATCAAAGTGGAGTTGGTCAGCACTTATAAGTTGTGGGGTATGGGAAATGAGGAATGAGATGAATGATTACCTGGCATGCATCAGTACAAGTGTGTAAGATGAATGCAACAAAGTGAATAATTATGATTGGAACCATTTCCTTGCCTGAAAGAAAACCACCATTGGAGACTGGTTGGGCTGAACCATCCATTATGGGCTGCACAACATTTCAGATCAGATGCTGGTATACAGAAAAGGCAGCACGTTACAGCATGTGTGCAACCAGGAAGCAGTTCACATTAGGAAGGCACCCATGAACATTAGGAATATGGAACAAAAAGGATAGCAGAGTACAACGCAATGTTTGAGGTTTGCTTAAGGTATCAAGGCATAGAATTTTGAAAACATCAGATAACAATCTTAGCTTAATATCAGCAAGCATGCTGCATGAATGAGAAACTCATGGTTTCAAGGACTACTACAGAGACCCAAGTCCATAATTCCAGTTAGCACTTCGGAGAAATACTGAACAAACATTTCAGGTTTCTTTTGGATGTGTAACAGAATCCTGTCAACCATTTTTGACAGCAATAAGAAATTCCATTGCACTATTTCCAAGAATGGAGTTTACCAATGTCTCAATCAACATTGATCCCACAGCCAAATACAGATTGATAAAATCAGGTCATTTACTGCACTATTTCTTACATTGAAAAATTGACTGCAATTTTTTAAAAAAGTACTTAGTAGGATTAGGCATCTCAAAGTTCTTTACAACCAATTAAGGGTGGACATAGACACAGGCATTTTTCTTGCTGTTATGGCTAACCCAACGCTGTCAGAAGTGCAGTGGGCAATAATGGTAGATGGCTTGACAATTAAGGAAATAATGACATTTTAAGTCTGGAAATTTCTGTTGTACACTCTCAGACATTAAACAGGTGTGTTCTCATCACAAACAACACAAAATATTTAAAATTACTGCAGATTTACACATGCTATAGGATAGCATTATCAGTTTGAAAGTTAAAAGACATCCACAGGATAATTAATGCCCATTGTTTTCCTAGATGAGAAACACTACCTTCCACCCTCTCCAATTTCCAAAGGAATACCAGGAACCAGAATTGCAAGCCAGGGTGCACCATCTTGCTACTGAAGCAATCCAACCACCTTTAAATTTTTTTTTGAAAAGTAGTCTCTAGGAGCAAGAAATGATTTTCACAAGGATACCATTTATTGTCCATCCATAAATTACCAGGAAGATGGGACTGAGCCACTTTCTCAAAGCAATCCAGTTCCTGTTGTGAAGATCATACCCAAGCAGCACTTTGGTAGTGACTTCAAGGATTTTGGCCTAGTCTTGGTAAGAGATAGCAACACATTTCCAAGACAAAATGGTGTGCAACCTGGACATCATGCGTGTCCTGGGTATTTGGCATTGTGGGTTTGGGATTTGCTGTCAAGGAACCTTTGTCAACTTGCAGTCAAATTTCATAGTGTACAGGATGCAGCCACACTGCGTCGGTGGTGGAGGGAGCAAATACTCCACAACCCATTTCATTAATAGAAACATAGCAAATGGAATTAAACATAAATAGTCAGTGAACATTTCCACCCTAGGATTATTACCCACATCTAAATGGTTAGTGCATGGAAATGCATCACAGTAAGACCCAAGAGAAAAGCAAACAACAAAAAAATTCCATAATATTTCATCTTATGGAGGATGGATCATTAACAAAACATTTTGCCTTTAGGAACTCCTATAATGATGTCAAGACCAAGATGATCAGTCTCTGACAATAAAAGTCATCTTTGTGCTACGATAATCAAGGCTAGTCATACTTATCTTGGAATTCAACAGTGCTGCTTTCACTGTTTTAGGAATCTACTGCCAACATTAGGAGACTTGACTGCTAACTTCAGAAGTAACTGCAGGCTGCTCAAACTACCTCCAAGATCCACAATGTGCTCCGACCAGTAGGGAATGCTCTCTCCAGCACCTAACTGCTGAAATACTTAACTGGGGCCTCAGTGGTGACACCTGACTAAGCACATCATTACTGAAGGCATCACTATACCAATAACTCACCAAGAGTAGATGGAGGACCTCAGGAAGAAGACAAAAACATGTACATTGGTGAAGAGCCTATGTGCAAAATCTTTGGAGACATCAGATTTGACCCAACTCTCTAATAAGCAATTTATTCTCAATTTTGATTATTCCAGGACATTCTGTGGAAAAATTTTCAGCTACACTCTCAAAGCTAGTGTGCATTCTTTAGAAGTTAACATCAAATAGGTTCACCTTCCTTGTCACAGGATCATTCAAAGCAGTTGCAAACTCTGCCATTTCTCCCAATCTGCTGCTCTCTACATCAGAAACATCACTTAGGAATTACATTCTCATTGAAATGATTTCATCTACTCTCAATTTCTGTAATGACCAGATGGCTTATCTGGCATGAGAATAAGAACATAATAAAAAAAATTAGGAGCGGGGTGGGCCACTCAGCCCCTCAAGCCTGCCCTGCGCCAGGCCTCATTACCTTTCTTATGCCAGTTCCATATAACCCTAAATTTGAAAAATTATCTAGTTCCTCTTTAAGTACCCCCAATCTGCCAGCCGCATTGTATGCGGGAAACCAATGACTGGACTCAAGTGCCAATATGGGCTCCCGTGGGTAATTAGGGAGAGAATAGGGCCCCCTCAAAAGTCAATGTGACTGTCCATGTGTGGAGCCACAGGAGATGGGTGAGGTCTTAAATGACTATTTCCCGTCAGTATTTATGTGGCGAAGATCACAGAAGCTAGGGAATTCAGGGAAGTGAACAGTGATGTCTTGGAACATATCCATATTATAAAAGAGGTGCTTGTGATCTTAAGGTGCATCAAGGTGGATAAATCCTCTGGGCCTGACCAAGTGCATCCAAGGACATTGTGGAAAGGTAGGAAAGAAGTTGCTGGCACCCTGGCAGAGATACTTGTATCACTGTTAGCTACCAGAAGACCAAAGGGTAACTAAGGTTGTGCCTTTATTTAAAAGCAGCTGTAAGGACAAGCCAGGGAACTACAGGCCAGTGAGCCTGACATCAGTGATGGGAACATTACTGGAGGAATTCTGAGAGACAGGATCTACCTGAATTTGGAAAGTCAAGGACTGATTCGGGATCGTCAGCATGGCTGTGTGTGTGGGAAGTCGCGCCTCACGAATTTGATTTTTTTTTGAAGTGACCAAGAGGACTGAAGGGACTGCAGGGAGGTAGGTGTTGTCGATGTGGACTTTAGTAATGCCTTTGACAAGGTCCCACAAGGTAAGCTGGTCTGGAAGGTTAGATCACAAGGGATCCAGGGTGAGCTAGCGAAT